>NC_047103.1:105413585-105522345 GCF_902500255.1 Thalassophryne amazonica
GGTTTACAGAGTTTTAGTCTCTGTCTGTACGTGGGGATCAAGTGGACCATCACGTGGTCTTAGAGTCCTAAAGCTGCACGGGCCACCGCGCGGTAGGCGCCACTCACTGTCGTGTAACAATGATCTAACGTGCTCCCTTCTCTGGTCGGGCATTTAACAAACTGTTTGTATTTTGGTAATTCCTGACTGAGATTCCCTTTGTTAAAATCACCGAGAATTATAACAAGAGAATCCGGAAAGTCTCTCTCCACGCTCATAATCTGATCCTCGAACGTGCGCTCGGCCTCGTGCACGTCCGCGCTCGGTGGAATATACACAGAGCAAAGTATGAAAGAGTTAAACTCACGTGGAGAGAATGGTCTGCAGTTTATGAGGAGATATTCCAGAGAGGGACAGCAGTGTTGGGAGATCACAGTCACATCGGAGCACCAGGCGTTGTTGATATAGAAGCAGAGTCCTCCCCCTCTAGTTTTTCCACCAGAGAGTGCTTGGTCTCTGTCTGCGCGGAGGAGTTGGAATCCCTCTAGTTGGAGCGCGCAGTCCGGTGTCTGTGCATTTAACCACGTCTCCGTGAAGCACAGTACACAAGATGAGGAGAAATCTCTGTTCTTCTTCATCAGCAGTGCCAGCTCATCCATCTTGTTATGGAGTGAGCGAACGTTGGAGAGAAATATCCCAGGTAGGGGCGTGCGCATGCCCCTTCGTCTGAGGCGCACGAGAGCTCCAGCTCGTTTCCCTCTCCGCCGGCATCTCACTCTTTTGGCCAAAAAGTGAACCAGTTCAGCTGCAGGCACTAAAAAAACTGGCGTAATGTCCATGGGTGTTGATGATTTGATGTTTAGAAGCTCCTCGTGGAACACGATGACACACGATTCACGCACAAAAACAGACAAAACATGGAGCACCAGAATACCAGGGTGCCTTCACGTGGCACCATCTTGGAAGGGAGTATATTAATTAATGTTCATGTGCAAACATTACCTGTCCTCATTCTTTGTTCATCTGATGTTCATGCAGTGTTCATGTCATGTCATGCAAACGTTATGTGAACATTCATAAAACATTAGGTTTCCGGGTGGGAACAGCCCCAAAGCATGATGTTTCCACCCCCATGCTTCACAGTAGGTATGGTGCTCTTGGGATGCAACTCAGCATCCCAAGAAAGTGTATTATGGTTGACTCAATGTCGGACTCTGTTGTTTTCTCTGGGCCCCTCCCCAATCAGACCGGGAGTGACATGTTTAGCCGCATGTTCTCCTTGAATTGCTGGCTGTCTGAGTGGTGTCCAAAAAATGAGGTGGGCTTCATTGATAATTGGCAAAGCTTCTGGGGAAAACCTGGTCTTGTTAGGAGAGACGGCATCCATCCCACTTTAGAGGGAGCAACTCTCATTTCTAGAAATCTGGCCAATTTTTTGGGATCCTCCAAACTGTGACTGTCTAGCGTTGGGACCAGGAGGCAGAGCTGTGGTCTTATACACCTCTCTGCAGCTTCTCTCCCCCTGCCATCCCCCTATTACCCCATCCCCGTAGAGACGGTGCCTGCTCCCAGACCACCAATAACTAGCAAAAATCTATTTAAGCATAAAAATTCAAAAAGAAAAAATAATATAGCACCTTCAATTGCACCACAGACTAAAACAGTTAAATGTGGTCTATTAAACATTAGGTCTCTTTCTTCTAAGTCCCTGTTGGTAAATGATATAATAATTGATCAACGTATTGATTTATTCTGCCTAACAGAAACTTGGTTACAGCAGGATGAATATGTTAGTTTAAATGAGTCAACACCCCCGAGTCACACTAACTGTCAGAATGCTCGTAGCACGGGCCGGGGCGGAGGATTAGCAGCAATCTTCCATTCCAGCTTATTAATTAATCAAAAACCTAGACAGAGCTTTAATTCATTTGAAAGCTTGTCTCTTAGTCTTGTCCATCCAAATTGGAAGTCCCAAAAACCAGTTTTATTTGTTATTATCTATCGTCCACCTGGTCGTTACTGTGAGTTTCTCTGTGAATTTTCAGACCTTTTGTCTGACTTAGTGCTTAGCTCAGATAAGATAATTATAGTGGGCGATTTTAACATCCACACAGATGCTGAGAATGACAGCCTCAACACTGCATTTAATCTATTATTAGACTCTATCGGCTTTGCTCAAAAAGTAAATGAGTCCACCCACCACTTTAATCATATTTTAGATCTTGTTCTGACTTATGGTATGGAAATAGAAGACTTAACAGTATTCCCTGAAAACTCCCTTTTGTCTGATCATTTTTTAATAACATTTACATTTACCCTGATGGACTACCCTGCAGTGGGGAATAAGTTTCATTACACTAGAAGTCTTTCAGAAAGCGCTGTAACTAGGTTTAAGGATATGATTCCTTCTTTATGTTCTCTAATGTCATATACCAACACAGAGCAGAGTAGCTACCTAAACTCTGTAAGGGAGTTAGAGTATCTTGTCAATAGTTTTACATCCTCATTGAAGACAACTTTGGATGCTGTAGCTCCTCTGAAAAAGAGAGCTTTAAATCAGAAGTGTCTGACTCCGTGGTATAACTCACAAACTCGTAGCTTAAAGCAGATAACCCGTAAGTTGGAGAGGAAATGGCGTCTCACTAATTTAGAAGATCTTCACTTAGCCTGGAAAAAGAGTTTGTTGCTCTATAAGAAAGCCCTTCGTGAAGCTAGGACATCTTTCTACTCATCACTAATTGAAGAAAATAAGAACAACCCCAGGTTTCTTTTCAGCACTGTAGCCAGGCTGACAAAGAGTCAGAGCTCTATTGAGCTGAGTATTCCATTAACTTTAACTAGTAATGACTTCATGACTTTCTTTGCTAACAAAATTTAGACTATTAGAGAAAAAATTACTCATAACCATCCCAAAGATGTATCGTTATCTTTGGCTGCTTTCAGTGATGCCGGTATTTGGTTAGACTCTTTCTCTCCGATTGTTCTGTCTGAGTTATTTTCATTAGTTACTTCATCCAAACCATCAACATGCTTATTAGACCCCATTCCTGCCAGGCTGCTCAAGGAAGTCCTACCATTATTTAATGCTTCAATCTTAAATATGATCAATCTATCTTTGTTAGTTGGTTATGTACCACAGGCCTTTAAGGTGGCAGTAATTAAACCATTACTTAAAAAGCCATCACTTGACCCAGCTATCTTAGCTAATTATAGGCCAATCTCCAACCTTCCTTTTCTCTCAAGATTCTTGAGAGGGTAGTTGTAAAACAGCTAACTGATCACCTGCAGAGGAATGGTCTATTTGAAGAGTTTCAGTCAGGTTTTAGAATTCATCATAGTACAGAAACAGCATTAGTGAAGGTTACAAATGATCTTCTTATGGCTTCGGACAGTGGACTTATCTCTGTGCTTGTTCTGTTGGACCTCAGTGCTGCTTTTGATACTGTTGACCATAAAATTTTATTACAGAGATTAGAGCATGTCATAGGTATTAAAGGCATTGCACTGCGGTGGTTTGAATCATATTTGTCTAATAGATTACAGTTTGTTCATGTAAATGGGGAATCTTCTTCACAGACTAAAGTTAATTATGGAGTTCCACAAGGTTCTGTGCTAGGACCAATTTTATTCACTTTATACATGCTTCCCTTGGGCAGTATTATTAGACGGTATTGCTTAAATTTTCATTGTTACGCAGATGATACCCAGCTTTATCTATCCATGAAGCCAGAGGATACGCACCAATTAGCTAAACTGCAGGATTGTCTTACAGACATAAAGACATGGATGACCTCTAATTTCCTGCTTTTAAACTCAGATAAAACTGAAGTTATTGTACTTGGCCCCACAAATCTTAGAAGCATGGTGTCTAACCAGATCGTTACTCTGGATGGCATTTCCCTGATCTCTAGTAATACTGTGAGAAATCTTGGAGTTATTTTTGATCAGGATATGTCATTCAAAGCGCATATTAAACAAATATGTAGGACTGCCTTTTTGCATTTACGCAATATCTCTAAAATCAGAAAGGTCTTGTCTCAGAGTGATGCTGAAAAACTAATTCATGCATTTGTTTCCTCTAGGCTGGACTATTGTAATTCATTATTATCAGGTTGTCCTAAAAGTTCCCTAAAAAGCCTTCAGTTGGTTCAGAATGCTGCAGCTAGAGTACTGACGGGGACTAGCAGGAGAGAGCATATCTCACCCGTGTTGGCCTCCCTTCATTGGCTTCCTGTTAATGCTAGAATAGAATTTAAAATTCTTCTTCTTACTTATAAGGTTTTGAATAATCAGGTCCCATCTTATCTTAGGGACCTCATAGTACCATATTACCCCATTAGAGCGCTTCGCTCTCAGACTGCGGGCTTACTTGTAGTTCCTAGGGTTTGTAAGAGTAGAATGGGAGGCAGAGCCTTCAGCTTTCAGGCTCCTCTCCTGTGGAACCAGCTCCCAATTCAGATCAGGGAGACAGATACCCTCTCTACTTTTAAGATTAGGCTTAAAACTTTCCTTTTCGCTAAGGCTTATAGTTAGGGCTGGATCGGGTGACCCTGGACCATCCCTTGGTTATGTTGCTTTAGACGTAGACTGTGTTCATAATTATTGTATGGCCTTGCCTTGCAATGTGGAGCGCCTTGGGGCAACTGTTTGTTGTGATTTGGCGCTATACAAGAAAAAAGTTGATTGATTGATTGATTGACTCTCAAATTGACATATGACCTCATGTACACAGCTGGAAAACAGGATATGTGCGCTTTAATCACCTCCTGTTTATCTGGCCTTCTAATTCACTGGTCAATGGCTGTCTCTCAATGCTCATCAATCTAGTGAGCACCTGTGTGGTCATCACGACAGAGGGCCTCCATGATCTCCATCAACTCTGCAACATAGTCTATGCAAACAATGGACCAAGAATCATTTAATGAACTCGCCATACATACTGGTGTACAAGCCAACCTTGTATATGAATCAAGGTCAGTTTTCTGTCTAAATTTCCAGAGAAGTGCCTCACTCAAACAGTGGTCATAGCAAATCTGCCCCACCCCAGTACAGCAAGAGTCTTTCATAAAAAGGTGAAATTGGTAATACGCATTGATGGATTATGCTAGGTGTACAATTATATCAAATGAAAATTATAGAATTGTAATATATATCATGTATATAAATAGTTTTGCTTTGGTATGCTATATACAAGTTGTATGTCACAGTAATCACAACACAAATTACCATATGTTGCATTCCAGGGGCGTAGGTTTGCATATGGACCATAGGGACAAGTCACAACCATTATTTTGGGATGGCAAAATAGTCCCTACCAATATTTAGCATTTTTGTTTATATAACAAAATCATTCACTATTTTTTTGCGAACTCGATACTATAATTTTAGTCGTCACGTTTTGTGTTTTCGACGTGCCAGAGTGACAGGGTTACCCATGTTGCAATTTCATTGGCTCACGTTCTTCTCACATGGACGTAAACAAAGCGCATCTCGTGGCAGGCAGTGCTTAATTTGTAAAGTGGGAGGTCCCGGAGCGCAGAGGATGGGTGGCTCCGGTGCAGTGTTGCCAGATGTACGATAATTATCGTATTTGTACGATAGTTTTGCCCTCTGTACGATGTACGATCAATAATGGGAAAAAATCCAAAATGTACGATAATTTCAGTTGTTGCCCAAACACGCATCTCTCTCTGACACCCAAGAATCATTTTGCAGGCGTTGCACTCAGGCGGCATCAAAGACACACCACACACAGGGCTGCTGCTGGCTTTGGCCGCCCGGGACAACGTCATTTGAAAGCCCGCCGCCTCTCATACAAAGTAATGAGTTCCCATCCAATCTGTGTCGTGACAGGAAGATTCCCCAACCAACATCTTTTTTTTTTTTGAAACTTTATTTCAACAAATGCAACAACAAACAAACAAAACACAAGAGCAAAGAGATATACAAGAAAAATAAAAAAAAGTTCAAGTTCCTTATGGAGGTGTCAACATTTTTTCTGTGTTCAACAAAATCTGCACAAGTGGCCATGGCATCGGATGACGACAGCCACCTCGAGGTTGAATTCGACTCTTTCTAGTCTGGTAATTAACACGTTTGTGTCCCTTCACAGAAAAAAAAAATCTTTCTAGTAGTGCGTTCTAGTTTCCCCATTACTATAATTACTGTTTAAAAATGTGACATAAAATTCTTTGGAAATTAAAAAAAAACAAAAAACACTAAAATAGCTACGTTGTATGCGTTTTGTTTGTGTACGATCATTTCTCCCAAAATACGATAATTTTGAGGTTTTGGTACGATACTTTCATATTTCATAGCTGGCAACACTGCTCCGGTGCAGAAAAACAAGAAGGGCGGGGTGGAGGGCTTGCGAACAATGCTGTGCGCCACACTTAAAATAAACTGCACACCCACACACACCTTCACAAATGACACTAACATCCTGCCTTTTCCTCAGAAATTATTACATTTATGTTTGCTGTCTGTCTCTGTACTTTTTTGTCACTTTTGCGCTCTTTTTCATACTTTTGCCTCGTTTCAAAAGTCACCGAACGCACTTTACCGTAATATATGCAACATATAGCATGCTGTTGGAAAGCACGGGTTCTTGGCTTGCTGTCAGTGTTAAATTTTTCAGAGTGAGGGCTTACATGAGAACTTACGGTAATGAGAATCAGTGGCGCATTAGTGTGAAACGTCCCTGTTTTTCCTCTGCGTTATGACATCACAGGCTTCGTTTACCGTAATACACCATATATATAATTGGAAATCCCTTTTTTTTTTTTTTAATTAGGTTGCCAGATACCTACAACTGCATTATTGATGAAGAGATTATACATCTTGGTTGCAAAAACGTTTTTTTTTTTTTTTTTGTTAGCTCCACAAGTATTTTTTTGTTGTCTTGTTCTCTCAGGTGTAGGCCTATCGAATAGCTTCGTGATTTTGGGTGCAATTTTGTTATTTAAGCTATTTGTCTGTTTGCCTACACGCTTAATATTGTAAATAAAGTGTTAAATTATTCAGCATTATGTCGTCATATGTTATGTATTATGCTGTACTTGTGCGTCTAATGGTATGAGTGGGTTAGGGGGTGGTGGTGGTGGGCAGGGGGGCCGGGGGGGTGGTATTGTCCCTACCAAAGCTGAGACCAAACCTACGCCCTTGTTGCATTCTCGAGGACTTTTTGAGCAACATGCCCTCCTTGCTTGGACTTTAAAAACAAAATAGTGTACTAACCCTCTCTGTGTTTGGTAAAGCTCTGGGCTCGGTGGACATTTTCATTGAAATGCAGTGCTGCAATTATCATCCTGATGAACAGAAAGTATGTGGATTTTGCAAATAAATGTAGCTGTCTACAAGTTACTAAATACAGAAATGACAGTCACATTGACTCTGTAAATTGCAAGACGTAAATTAAACGGCTGTAACCACAAGAATAAATCACTGTAATTATTCCATGATACACAGTATTGAAATTCAGAGAGTGACACCTGCTCATCATCCCATCATAAGAGAAGGTGAACATTTTTGGTGCGAAATGGTTATAAAGGCTGTGGAAGGCTTCCAGTAGCAGCGTTTAATGCTCAGATGAAAGACCTCTGATAATACTGTACAGGTGTTGTTGCAGATGATCTTTTCAAGTTCTGACATCACTTTTGTGGCTATGAATATAGAAGGAAGGACATGAATATAGAAGGAAGGACATGGATTACAATCTAGCTAATTGTCATAATGGCAGTATGGATGACAAAGTAAGAAATGGGTACCTAGTCAGTAAACACAAGTCTAATTTTTAAGCATTGGATAATCTAGACCAGGTGTAAACTCCAGTCCTCAAGGGCCATGGTCTTGCAACTTCTAGATGTTTCTCTGCATCAACACACCTGAGTCAATTAATGAGGTCCTTAGCAGCCCTCTGGAGAACTTGACTGCATACTGAGGAGGTAATTCAACCATTTGATTCAGGTGTGTTGGACCAGGGACAAATCTAAATGGTGCAGGATACCAGCCCTCAAGGACTTGTGTTGAAGACCCATGATCTAGACATTTTCATGAAGGAAAGATATGAGTAAAGTGGTATATTCACAAGGAGTAAGCCACTTTTTCTGAACATGACTGAGAATGGACTTCCACTTCTCAACAGCATGTTCCAGATTTCCTGGAAACTACCACTAATAAAGGTGATTGATGATACTGCCAATCCATTATCTCAGGGCTTCACATCCATGGAACTTGCTCAAAGTTTGTATTTTTTTTTTTTTCTTGATGCCTGCACACAAGAGCAACATCAAATCATACATAGAAATCATATAACTTGGATGGGACCATTAAAATTACAATCTGGTTGAATTACATAATGTGATACAAGCAGATTGTATTTACCTTTGGTGACATGCCAAATGTTGAAGAGATGTTGGATGTGTGGATATTGCTGCCTGACCATCTTGGTGATGCTCATATGCCAATCAGTTACGAAGGTGTCAATCTGAATATATTCCTCCAGCTTACAAAGAGACCTGTAAAGCCCTTCCTGTTTCATGTAGTAGCTCCCACCAGCTTCATTGCTCTGAGTGTGCACAGATAAGGAGAGCAATGACATTTCGAAAAACAATAATTGTCACAAATGTATGCGGTTCTATACCTGCACAACTTGAACATCCAGGATTGCTTTCTTCCAGAGCTCCTGCATGGTGTATGTTCCAAATTTAGCACTATGTCCAGTCAGCTCTTCCATCTCGTCCAGAAACACAGCCTTCTCCTTCTGCTTGCAAAGTGCTAAGCATCCATATCTTACGCTCTCTCCAGGGAGTGGTGACGGCTCTGTGCAGGTGCTTCTGTTGGTGCCAGAAGTATGATTGGTAGAGAAGACAGCAACACCAATATGGGAGATCACGCGAAGCACTTTCGTAACTGTGGCACCAGCAAATAAAATAGCTGCAGAGAGGGAAATGTTACCAGCAGCAATTTTACCAATGTATGGTTGACTGTTCCAGGAAGAACTGCAGCCACATCCAGGTTCTGAACACCTCTATACGAGGTCTGTTAGAAAAGTATCGGACCTTTTTATTTTTTTCAAAAACCATATGGATTTGACTCACGTGTGATTGCATCAGACAAGCTTGAACCTTCGTGCGTATGCGTGAGTTTTTTCACGCCTGTCGGTTGCGTCATTCGCCTGTGAGCAGGCTTTGTGTGAGCACTGGTCCACCCCTCTCGTTGGATTTTTATTGCGAATAAATGTCTGAACGATTTGGAGCTTTGCTGCATCATTTTTTTTCCATAAACTGTGAGAGACCTCCAGGTGGACACCGTTCGGAAAATTAATATGGCTTTCAGGGATGATTTTATGTGGATTATACAGATTAAGCAGTGTTACTGCCGCTTTAAGGACGGCCCACAACTGCTGAGAGCGCGGCGCTCCCAGCACCGATCGACGTGCTCAGACCCCACTGAAACAACCAGATCATTTCCAACGTGAAGGCTTTGTTGATCAGGGACCTCATCTGACTTTCACAAAAAGGCAGAAGGAGTGGACATCAGCACTTTTTCGACACATTCCACTGTTACAGGAGTTTTTTTCATGGAAAGAAAAGCAGAGGGACGCGCCACAGAGCCGTTCATTATGCGGGACAAAATCACCTCGGTGTTGGTCTCACAGGACGGCTTTCAGGTGGCTTTCAGATGGATTCCGGTTGCTTTTCAGTCGTATGATTATCCGATTGTGATTGTGCATGAGCTGGACATGCCCCAACATGTCCTGGAAGGCTTCATCACGGCGTTGCTTTGCGCCATGCGGCTCCACCTCGACGCGCGGTGGAGCCTCTTTCCATGACAAAAACTCCTGTAACAGTGGAATGTGCCGTTAATTTCTAAACTGGATGCTGTCTTGATCCGGTATGTCGTCTGACTAGCACAGGAATTGTGAAAAGACGTGGACATCAGCACTTTTTCAACACATTAAGACAGACGTGCGGAGGAGTTCCGCGCGTCGCGGTAGAGCCGCATGGAGCAAAGCAACGCCATGATGAAGCCTTCCAGGACATGTTGGGGCATGTCCAGCTCATGCACAATCACAATCAGATAATCACACGACTGAAAAGCAACCGGAATCCATCTGAAAGCCACCTGAAAGCCGTCCTGTGAGACCAACACCGAGGTGGTTTTGTCCAGCGTAATGAACGGCTCCGTGGCGCGTCCCTCTGGTTTTCTTTCCATGAAAAAAACTCCTGTAACAGTGGAATGTGCCGAAAAACTGCTGATGTCCACTCCTTCTGCCTTTTTGTGAAAGTCAGACGAGGTCCCGGATTGCAACCGGCAGGCGTGAAAAAACTCACGCATGCGCACGAAGGTTCAAGCTTGTCTGATACAATCACACGTGATTCAAATCCATATGGTTTTTGAAAAAAAAGGTCCGATACTTTTCTAACAGATCTCGTACAAGCACCAACATGGTCCCCTTGTCATGTGGAAGTCCAAGACACTTTTTGACATCCGCATGATGGACAACTGCCCTATAGCATGATGAGCTAAGCCAGGGCAACCCCGTAGATGAGGTAAACCTTGCTGCTTGGGTTGTTGGATGATGTGTCTGCCTCAACTCCATTACTGCCATTATCTTCTGTGGGTGGAGCGGTGGAAGGCTCGTAACACTATGTAACACAGTTTTTGTTCCTGGCTTCTAAGTGTTATATTTCAACTGCTTATGTCTAAAGTCTATGGAAAAATGACTACGTTCAGCACAAACTTTGATTTTATTTTTTTTAATGTTCTAGAAAGTTCTAAAAGTTTCTTGAAATTTCTAGATAATTCCGGAAACTTCTAGAAAATTCTGGACAGTTCTAGCAGTTAAAGAATATTCTAGAAGACAACTCAGTAGTAGTGAAGGCGAATTGAGAATATTCTTGAAAACAGACAAATTTCAAAATATCATTGTCCTGATCACAGAAGCAAAGTTTCTGTGGAATAACAGCTATTTTCTATTTATTTAAGGCATAACAGGTTAGGAAAACACACTGTGTACCCAGGAACAAAACAAAAATAAAAAATTGTTACATAGTGATCGCATCTGCAATGGACATTTCAGTGGTGTCCATGGGTACATCCGGCTCTGGGTCAGGGAACACCATCTGCATCTGGGTGCCAACTGTCACTATCGCTGGTCGTAGTGTTGTCTGGACACCTGAAAAATAGCCAGACACATTGCGTGAACTCACATTTTGCTCGCAGAACAACATGAACAAATTTACATACCACATGCATACCCCATGAAACAAGCAACTTCAGCAGTCATCTGGTGAGGAAATGAATGGCAAAACTTGCAACAGTCAACCCCTAACTATGTATATCATCAGCTCCATTACAGATCAGCAAAGCCTTTTAAATAAACAACTAAAACAACATATCTTTCCAAAACACAATTTTCAAATTACCTTTACTTCGTCTGTGTTTGCACAATGTTGCCTTCACTGCTACAGTACGACTTGGGGCCGCAATGATGCTTGACATGTTTCTGTGAAGGCTCTCAGTTGTCCAAGTGGTTTCCATAGTAGAGAAGCTTGAATCTTCGACTGGACTGGTTTTTTGACACAAGAAAGCAACCCAGTCCAGTCGAAGATTCAAGCTTCTCTACAATGTTTGACATGAAGCATCAGCCTGTGAAACATAGTACAAATATGCTTTGTAACAAAAGCACTGGAGATTTCTGACATCCACCAAGGTTTGACGCACACACACAAACAGATGTACATGCAGACACATATTCACACACAAACATACAAGCACACACATTTACACACACAAGCAGACACACATGCAGACACATATATTCAAACACAAGCAGACATACATTCGCACATTTTATGTGGACACCGACTAAAAAGAAACTCACCTGTATGGCAACAGCTTGTTCATACTTGGCAGTGTCGACATCCAGATCAAGCTCGGCAGTGTCAATTCCTGAAACGTGCTCTGCCAGGGCCTGTCTCAATGTCTGAAAATAATTACATCAGTAAAGTCAGCAGATCAGATTAGGAAAACTCACATCTTGATTACAATATTTCGTTGTACACTACTCATTTTGATAAGGTCACATTTATTGGAAAGAACTGCCTGAAGTCCATGCCATATTCAATCAATCAATCAATTTTATTTATATAGCGCCAAATCACAACAAACAGTTGCCCCAAGGCGCTTCATATTGCAAGGCAAAGCCATACAATAATTACAGAAAAACCCCAACTGTCAAAACGACCCCCTGTGAGCAAGCACTTGGCGACAGTGGGAAGGAAAAACTCCCTTTTAACAGGAAGAAACCTCCAGCAGAACCAGGCTCAGGGAGGGGCAGTCTTCTGCTGGGACTGGTTGGGGCTGAGGGAGAGAACCAGGAAAAAGACATGCTGTGGAGGGGAGCAGAGAGCAATCACTAATGATTAAATGCAGAGTGGTGCATACAGAGCAAAAAGAGAAAGAAACAGTGCATCATGGGAAACCCCCCAGCAGTCTAAGTCTATAGCAGCATAACTAAGGGATGGTTCAGGGTCACCTGATCCAGCCCTAACTATAAGCTTTAGCAAAAAGGAAAGTTTTAAGCCTAATCTTAAAAGTAGAGAGGGTGTCTGTCTCCCTGATCCGAATTGGGAGCTGGTTCCACAGGAGAGGAGCCTGAAAGCTGAAGGCTCTGCCTCCCATTCTACTCTTACAAACCCTAGGAACTACAAGTAAGCCTGCAGTCTGAGAGCGAAGCGCACTATTGGGGTGATATGGTACTATGAGGTCCCTAAGATAAGATGGGACTATCCAGGGTTGGGACCAGGAAGCAGAGTTGTAGTCTTACACACCTCTCTGCAGCTTCTCTCCCCCTGCCATCCCCTCATTACCCCATCCCCGTAGAGACGGTGCCTGCTCCCAGACCACCAATAACCAGCAAAAATCTATTTAAGCATAAAAATTCAAAAAGAAAATATAATATAGCACCTTCAACTGCACCACAGACTAAAACAGTTAAATGTGGTCTATTAAACATTAGCTCTCTCTTCTAAGTCCCTGTTGGTAAATGATATAATAATTGATCAACATATTGATTTATTCTGCCTAACAGAAACCTGGTTACAGCAGGATGAATATGTTAGTTTAAATGAGTCAACACCCCCGAGTCACACTAACTGTCAGAATGCTCGTAGCACGGGCCGGGGCGGAGGATTAGCAGCAATCTTCCATTCCAGCTTATTAATTAATCAAAAACCCAGACAGAGCTTTAATTCATTTGAAAGCTTGTCTCTTAGTCTTGTCCATCCAAATTGGAAGTTCCAAAAACCAGTTTTATTTGTTATTATCTATCGTCCACCTGGTCGTTACTGTGAGTTTCTCTGTGAATTTTCAGACCTTTTGTCTGACTTAGTGCTTAGCTCAGATAAGATAATTATAGTGGGCGATTTTAACATCCACACAGATGCTGAGAATGACAGCCTCAACACTGCATTTAATCTATTATTAGACTCTATTGGCTTTGCTCAAAAAGTAAATGAGTCCACCCACCACTTTAATCATATCTTAGATCTTGTTCTGACTTATGGTATGGAAATAGAAGACTTAACAGTATTCCCTGAAAACTCCCTTCTGTCTGATCATTTCTTAATAACATTTACATTTACTCTGATGGACTACCCAGCAGTGGGGAATAAGTTTCATTACACTAGAAGTCTTTCAGAAAGCGCTGTAACTAGGTTTAAGGATATGATTCCTTCTTTATGTTCTCTAATGCCATATACCAACACAGTGCAGAGTAGCTACCTAAACTCTGTAAGGGAGATAGAGTATCTTGTCAATAGTTTTACATCCTCATTGAAGACAACTTTGGATGCTGTAGCTCCTCTGAAAAAGAGAGCTTTAAATCAGAAGTGTCTGACTCCGTGGTATAACTCACAAACTCGTAGCTTAAAGCAGATAACCCGTAAGTTGGAGAGGAAATGGCGTCTCACTAATTTAGAAGATCTTCACTTAGCCTGGAAAAAGAGTCTGTTGCTCTATAAAAAAGCCCTCCGTAAAGCTAGGACATCTTTCTACTCATCACTAATTGAAGAAAATAAGAACAACCCCAGGTTTCTTTTCAGCACTGTAGCCAGGCTGACAAAGAGTCAGAGCTCTATTGAGCTGAGTATTCCATTAACTTTAACTAGTAATGACTTCATGACTTTCTTTGCTAACAAAATTTTAACTATTAGAGAAAAAATTACTCATAACCATCCCAAAGACGTATCGTTATCTTTGGCTGCTTTCAGTGATGCCGGTATTTGGTTAGACTCTTTCTCTCCGATTGTTCTGTCTGAGTTATTTTCATTAGTTACTTCATCCAAACCATCAACATGTTTATTAGACCCCATTCCTACCAGGCTGCTCAAGGAAGCCCTACCATTATTTAATGCTTCGATCTTAAATATGATCAATCTATCTTTGTTAGTTGGCTATGTACCACAGGCTTTTAAGGTGGCAGTAATTAAACCATTACTTAAAAAGCCATCACTTGACCCAGCTATCTTAGCTAATTATAGGCCAATCTCCAACCTTCCTTTTTTCTCAAAAAGTCTTGAAAGGGTAGTTGTAAAACAGCTAACTGATCATCTGCAGAGGAATGGTCTATTTGAAGAGTTTCAGTCAGGTTTTAGAATTCATCATAGTACAGAAACAGCATTAGTGAAGGTTACAAATGATCTTCTTATGGCCTCGGACAGTGGACTCATCTCTGTGCTTGTTCTGTTAGACCTCAGTGCTGCTTTTGATACTGTTGACCATAAAATTTTATTACAGAGATTAGAGCATGCCATAGGTATTAAAGGCACTGCGCTGCAGTGGTTTGAATCATATTTGTCTAATAGATTACAATTTGTTCATGTAAATGGGGAATCTTCTTCACAGACTAAAGTTAATTATGGAGTTCCACAAGGTTCTGTGCTAGGACCAATTTTATTCACTTTATACATGCTTCCCTTAGGCAGTATTATTAGACGGTATTGCTTAAATTTTCATTGTTACGCAGATGATACCCAGCTTTATCTATCCATGAAGCCAGAGGACACACACCAATTAGCTAAACTGCAGGATTGTCTTACAGACATAAAGACATGGATGACCTCTAAATTCCTGCTTTTAAACTCAGATAAAACTGACGTTATTGTACTTGGCCCCACAAATCTTAGAAACATGGTGTCTAACCAGATCCTTACTCTGGATGGCATTACCCTGACCTCTAGTAATACTGTGAGAAATCTTGGAGTCATTTTTGATCAGGATATGTCATTCAAAGCGCATATTAAACAAATATGTAGGACTGCTTTTTTGCATTTACGCAATATCTCTAAAATCAGAAAGGTCTTGTCTCAGAGTGATGCTGAAAAACTAATTCATGCATTTATTTCCTCTAGGCTGGACTATTGTAATTCATTATTATCAGGTTGTCCTAAAAGTTCCCTAAAAAGCCTTCAGTTAATTCAAAATGCTGCAGCTAGAGTACTGACGGGGACTAGAAGGAGAGAGCATATCTCACCCATATTGGCCTCTCTTCATTGGCTTCCTGTTAATTCTAGAATAGAATTTAAAATTCTTCTTCTTACTTATAAGGTTTTGAATAATCAGGTCCCATCTTATCTTAGGGACCTCGTAGTACCATATCACCCCAATAGAGCGCTTCGCTCTCAGACTGCAGGCTTACTTGTAGTTCCTAGGGTTTGTAAGAGTAGAATGGGAGTCAGAGCCTTCAGCTTTCAGGCTCCTCTCCTGTGGAACCAGCTCCCAATTCAGATCAGGGAGACAGACACCCTCTCTACTTTTAAGATTAGGCTTAAAACTTTCCTTTTTGCTAAAGCTTATAGTTAGGGCTGGATCAGGTGACCCTGAACCATCCCTTAGTTATGCTGCTATAGACGTAGACTGCTGGGGGGTTCCCATGATGCACTGTTTCTTTCTCTTTTTGCTCTGTATGCACCACTCTGCATTTAATCATTAGTGATCGATCTCTGCTCCCCTCCACAGCATGTCTTTTTCCCGGTTCTCTCCCTCAGCCCCAACCAGTCCCAGCAGAAGACTGCCCCTCCCTGAGCCTGGTTCTGCTGGAGGTTTCTTCCTGTTAAAAGGGAGTTTTTCCTTCCCACTGTAGCCAAGTGCTTGCTCACAGGGGGTCGTTTTGACCGTTGGGGTTTTACATAATTATTGTATGGCCTTGCCTTACAATATAAAGCGCCTTGGGGCAACTGTTTGTTGTGATTTGGTGCTATATAAAAAAAATTGATTGATTGATTGATTGATTGATAGAGGAAATAAATGCATGAATTAGTTTTTCAGCATCACTCTGAGACAAGACCTTTCTAATTTTAGAGATATTGCGTAAATGCAAAAAAGCAGTCCTACATATTTGTTCAATATGCGCTTTGAATGACATATCCTGATCAAAAATGACTCCAAGATTTCTCACAGTATTACTAGAGGTCAGAGTAATGCCATCCAGAGTAAGGATCTGGTTAGACACCATGTTTCTAAGATTTGTGGGGCCAAGTACAATAACTTCAGTTTTATCTGAGTTTAAAAGCAGGAAATTAGAGGTCATCCATGTCTTTATGTATGTAAGACAATCCTGCAGTTTAGCTAATTGGTGTGTGTCCTCTGGCTTCATGGATAGATAAAGCTGGGTATCATCTGTGTAACAATGAAAATTTAAGCAATGCCATCTAATAATACTGCCTAAGGGAAGCATGTATAAAGTGAATAAAATTGGTCCTAGCACAGAACCTTGTGGAACTCCATAATTAACCTTAGTCTGTGAAGAAGATTCCCCATTTACATGAACAAATTGTAATCTATTAGATAAATATGATTCAAACCACCGCAGCGCAGTGCCTTTAATACCTATGGCATGCTCTAATCTCTGTAATAAAATTTTATGGTCAACAGTATCAAAAGCAGCACTGAGGTCTAACAGAACAAGCACAGAGATGAGTTCACTGTCTGAGGCCATAAGAAGATCATTTGTAACCTTCACTAATGCTGTTTCTGTACTATGATGAATTCTAAAACCTGACTGAAACTCTTCAAATAGACCATTCCTCTGCAGATGATCAGTTAGCTGTTTTACAACTACCCTTTCAAGAATTTTTGAGAGAAAAGGAAGGTTGGAGATTGGCCTATAATTAGCTAAGATAGCTGGGTCAAGTGATGGCTTTTTAAGTAATGGTTTAATTACTGCCACCTTAAAAGCCTGTGGTACATAGCCAACTAATAAAGATAGACTGATCATATTTAAGATCGAAGCATTAAATAATGGTAGGGCTTCCTTGAGCAGCCTGGTAGGAATGGGGTCTAATAGACATGTTGATGGTTTGGATGAAGTAACTAATGAAAATAACTAAGACAGAACAATCTGAGAGAAAGAGTCTAACCAAATACCGGCATCACTGAAAGCAGCCAAATATAACGATACATCGTTGGGATGGTTATGAGTAATTTTTTCTCTAATAGTTAAAATTTTATTAGCAAAGAAAGTCATGAAGTCATTACTAGTTAAAGTTAAAGGAATACTCGGCTCAATAGAGCTCTGACTCTTTGTCAGCCTGGCTACAGTGCTGAAAAGAAACCTGGGGTTGTTCTTATTTTCTTCAATTAGTGATGAGTAGTAAGATGTCCTAGCTTTACAGAGGGCTTTTTTATAGAGCAACAGACTCTTTTTCCAGGCTAAGTGAAGATCTTCTAAATTAGTGAGACGCCATTTCCTCTCCAACTTACGGGTTATCTGCTTTAAGCTGCGAGTTTGTGAGTTATACCACGGAGTCAGGCACTTCTGATTTAAAGCTCTTTTTTTCAGAGGAGCTACAGCATCCAAAGTTGTCTTCAATGAGGATGTAAAACTATTGACGAGATACTCTATCTCACTTACAGAGTTTAGGTAGCTACTCTGCACTGTGTTGGTATATGGCATTAGAGAACATAAAGAAGGAATCATATCCTTAAACCTAGTTACAGCGCTTTCTGAAAGGCTTCTAGTGTAATGAATCTTATTCCCCACTGCTGGGTAGTCCATCAGAGTAAATGTAAATGTTATTAAGAAATGATCAGACAGAAGGGAGTTTTCAGGGAATACTGTTAAGTCTTCAATTTCCATACCATAAGTCAGAACAAGATCTAAGATATGATTAAAGTGGTGGGTGGACTCATTTACATTTTGAGCAAAGCCAATTGAGTCTAATAATAGATTAAATGCAGTGTTGAGGCTGTCATTCTCAGCATCTGTGTGGATGTTAAATTCACCCACTATAATTATCTTATTATAGTGGGCGATTTTGTAACATATTATATTACAATCAGTAATATAATATATATAGTGTAATATATTATATTACAATCACTACAGTGGAAGTTCCAGTGCAGTGGAACATATTATTTGAATAGTATTACTTCAATTACTTCAATTTCTGCTTATGGATGTACATAAATATCCATTTATATATATATATATATATATATATATATATATATATATATATATATATATTTTTTTTTTTTTTTTTTTTTTTTTTTACAAGTCCAGCTATTTTGTCATAATCAACTGATAATGAGAAGGCCAGTTTAACTGCTTGGCCACAGCTAATGACCTTCTGGTTCCAGCAGAAGTCTCACCCTGTGAAGTACCTGGACGAGGGCATGGAAATATCGTCGGCACAGCTCTTGGGAGCAGTATTTTTGGATGCTGAACATCAAAACCAAGTTGTTGCCTCATTGATGGGACAGTATCGAAACAGCTTTCTTCAAAATGTGCCGAGCACATGGACAAGTTGCTGGGTGACCACTTTGCTCTCATGCACCGAACTTGTTTGATCCATTCATTCCGACGCACGGGATCCTTTGGAAACCTAAATAAGATAACTCCATCTGCTCAAATATTCGAACAAAATCCTGCAACACATATGTTGCAGGATGTTACAGCCAACCATGTGGCATAACTCCAGAAATGAAGCACTTATACACAGAAATGCTTCCGATCGCTAAACAAATGTAACCAGTAATAAGCTGGTTCTTGAGATGACATCACTTCCTCCTTCTTCTTTGTTGTCGGGACCCGACACCGGAAGTTCCTGATTTTTAGTGGTGCATGGTTCAAAATATGAATATTTATCTCTTCATGAAATACGCACCAGGAAAGGATACATTTCAAACTGTTACTGTTACCTACACTTTAACCCCCTACCATCTGCCTCATTTTGGCTTGTCAGTATCTCACAAATACAAAGTGAAAGGTTAGTGAAAGGAAAAGTTTCCCATTGATGGGAAATTAGAAGGGGCTTAGAAGGGGTTAGAATCTGTGGGCACAGGAAAGCCATCCAGTGCCAATGACAAGAGATATAGTCCAAGATGGCACCATGTACGGCCGCTTCAGTGTTTTGGTGCTCACTCTTTAGTCTGTTTTTGTGCATTACTCCTGTTATGCAATGGCTCCCGGATCTCTTTCTTCCGCACAGAGCTCATGAAGATCAGGGGAACAACGCCAGCAGATTTGTTTCCTGTTATTCTTGAGCCTTCAATGGATCCATCTTCGCCAACGGTGCCCTCACCTTGGCCTGTGCAGGAAATGCTGGAGGAGGGGAGACTCACTGGTGCACTCATACACCGCGACCAGAAATATTCCTCTCTAATGTGCACTCTCTGCATAATAAAATGGATGAACTTCAGCTACTGGAGAGATTTTGCTCCATCTGCAGTTTTGTGTTTCATGGGGATGTGGCTTTGTGGCTCGATACCGAACGCTGCGCTACAGCTGGCAGGCTTCCAACCTTCCAGAAAGGACCGAGAGGCAGGGCTCTCTGCCAGAACGAAGGGTGGTCGATTCTGTTTTTATATCAACAATTGCTGGTATAATGATGTGAGCACTGCTCTCCGGATCTGGAATTTTTTTTAATTAACTGTAAACCATTCTACTCACCCTCTGAGTTCACCTTTCATTCTGGTTTTTGTTTACATACCACTGCAGGCCAATGTGCAGCAAGCACAATGCACGCTCGCCAACCAGATACTGTGTGTGGAGTCGACTAACCTGGACTCTTTAGCTACTGTCCTCGGCAACTTTAACAAAGGTACTCCACAATTATAGACATCTTATTAAATGTCTGATGAAAGAGGATCACTGTTACACAACTATGAACAATGCTTATCATGCCGTCCCACAAGCTGCACTGGGCCACTCTGACCATGCCATGGTCCACACGATTCCTATGACCCCAATTCTAATGAAGTTGGGACTTTGTGTGAAATGTAAATAAAAACAGAATACAATGATTTGCAAATCCTCTTCAACCTATATTCAATTGAATACATCACAAAGGCAAGATATTTAATGTTTAAACTGATAAACTTTATTGTTTTTGTGCAAATATTTGCTCATTTTGAAATGGATGCCTGCAATACGTTTCAAAAACTTTGGGACAGTGGCAACAAAAGACTGTTGGTGAAAAGTTGATGAATGCTCAAAGAACACCTGTTTGGAACATTCCACAGGTGAACAGGTTAATTGGAAACAGGTGAGTGTCATGATTGGGTATACATAAAAGGAGCATCCCCAAAAGGCTCAGCCATTCACAAGCAAAGATGGAGTGAGCAACACTACTTTGTGAACAACTGCGTGAAAAAAATAGTCCAACAGTTTAAGAACAATGTTTATGAACGTTCAATTGCAAGGAATTTAGGGATTCCATCATCTACAGTCCATAATATAATCAGAAGATTCAGAGAATCTGGAGAACTTTCTGCACGTAAGTGGCAAGGCCAAAAACCAACATTGAATGCCATCATTGTATAAAGGATCTTACTGCGTGGGCTCAGGAACACTTCAGAAAACCATTGTCAGTTAACACATTTCTTTGCTACATCTACAAGTGCAAGTTAAAACTCTACCATGCAAAGTGAAAGCCATACATCAACAACATCCAGAAATGCTGCCGCCTTCTCTGGGCCCGAGCTCAGTTGAAATGGACAGACCCAAAGTGGAAACGTGTGCTATGGTCTGATGAGTTCACATTTCAGATTGTTTCTGGAAATTATGGACGTCATGTCCTCCGGACAAAAAAGGAAAAAGACCATCCAGATTGTTACCAGCGCAAAGTTCAAAAACCAGCATCTGTGATGGTATGGGGGTGTGTTAGTGCCCATGGCATGGACAACTTACACATCTGTGATGGCACCATCAATGCTGAAAGGTGCATCCAGGTTTTGGAGCAACACATGCTGCCATCCAAGCAACGTCTTTTTCAGGGATGTCCCTGCTTATTACAGCAAAACAATGCCAAGCCACATTCTGCACATGTTACAACAGCATAGCTTCGTAGTAAAAAACTGCGGGTACTAGACTGGCCTGCTTGCAGTCCAGGCCTGTCACCCATTGAAAATGTGTGGCGCATTATGAAGTGCAAAATATGACCATGGAAACCCCGGACTGTTTAACAACTGAAGTCATACATCAAGCAAGAATGGGAAAGAATTCCACTGACCAAGCTTCAACAATCAGTGTCCTCAAATGCTTATTGATTGTTGTTAGAAGGTAAGGTGATGTAACACAGTGGTAAACATACCACTATCTCAGTTTTTTGAAACATGTTGCAGGTGTCCATTTCAAAATGAGCAAATACTTGCACAAAAACAATAAAGTTTATTTATGCTGTCAGCATGCCAACTGCACGCTCCCTCAAATCTTGCGACATCTGTGGCATTGTGCTGTGTGATAAAACTGCACCTTTCAGAGTGACCTATCATTGTGGGCAGTCTAAGGCACACCTGTGCACTAATCATGGTGTCTAATCAGCATCTTGATATGGCACACCTGTGAGGTGGGATGGATTATCTCAGCAAAGGAGAAGTGCTCACTATCACAGATTTAGACTGGTTGGGGAACAATATTTGAGGGAAATGGTGATATTGTGTATGTGGAAAAAGTTTTAGATCTTTGAGTTCATCTCATACAAAATGGGAGCAAAACCAAAAGTGATGCATTTATATTTTTGTTAAGTGTATATATTAGCAGCATTTAATTTGCACTGTACGTGGAATATTTTTGCTAAAATTTAATTTCACTTCCAGAGAAACCTTTTATCTGGCGATCAAACATTAATTTAAATTAATAATTTTGTATTATTTTGTATATTTTTTTCATCATATGAATTTCCTCAGGAAATTTATTGATTGTAATATGTTTGTATTAAACTGTTCAGTTTCGCTCTTAAAAATTATGTGTGTGTTCAATTGCATTGTCGTATCTGCCTAATGTCATACTGAGTCTTCAAATCTATGTGATTAAAAACTTTTTTTCTCAGGGAATTTAATGATAGTAATGTTTGTATTAAAACTGTCCACAGTTTTGGTCTTAAATATGATGTTTTATTAATTGAATGTAGATGTCTAAAAGATTGTTGTAGTTTTTGTTTCAAGCTGTGATTTATGTTTAAGTTGAATTCATTTTTGCTCCTAAAATGTGTATTATCAGTGGTATGTAGATTAATAGATGATTTTTTTTAGGTTTCATTATTATTTCTAGAAGATTTATTCTTATTATGTCTGAACATTTTTTGGAGTAGTGTCTGTTGTTTACCACTTAAAAAATCTTTTGTAAAGTTGAAAATGTTTTCATTTCATGTGCTTTTTGAGCAATGATGTTTAATTCGGTAAAGATGAATTCCACCATCTGTTATCAATTAAGTGATTTCAAAGGTTTCTGCATTATTGATTTTATATGTGAATTCCACATTGCAAGTCACTATTGGAATAAAACCTATTGAATTTTAAAACATTTATAAAGTTTGTTTTACTTAATTTTTTAGTTCTCAATAGGAACAGTCACAAAAATTGTAGGTAACTGAGCAAGAACATTGCACGAACATCATATGAACAAAGAATGAGGACAGGTAATGTTCGCATTGGAACATTCTACAAATGTTCATTTAATGTTCTGCTGCAACTGTTCATATGATGTTTGTGAACATTTGTGAACATTTGTATAATGTTCATTGAATGTTTGCATGCAAACATTACCTGTCCTCATTCTTTGTTCATATGATGTTCGTGCAATGTTCATGCCACGTTTGTGAACGTTCTCATGCAAACGTTCAATGAACATTCAAAGAATGTTTGGTTTTCGGGTGGGCTGACCACCAGTGTCCACCACGGTGTTCAAGAGTTGCCACCCCTTGAGGCACCTAAGACCTTCAGGCCACAGCTCCCCACTGTGGAAGCAGTGGAAGCTTTGAACATTGCCCATTCTGGCCCCCAACCTCCACAGGAACGCTAAAGAAGCTCTGTCGGAGGTGTGAGTTGAAGATCTGTCACACAGTGGGCTCCTCCAGCCATTCCCAGTTCACCCGCACTATCTGTTTGGGCTTACCAGGTCTGTCCAAAGTCCTCCCCACCCTCTGATCCAACTCACCACCAGATGGTGATCAGTTGACAGCTCTGCCCCTCTCTTCACCCGGGTGTCCAGAACATGCAGCCTCAAATCAGATGATACGATCACAAAATCAATCATCGATCTTGGGCCTAGGGTGCTCTGGTACCATGTACACTTATGAGCATCCTTATGTTCAAACATGGTGTGCGTTATGGACAGTCCGTGACTAGCACAGAAGTCCAATAACAAACGACCATCCAGGTTTTGATCAGGGAGGCTGTTCCTCCCAATCACACCTCTCCAGGTGTCTCTGTCATTGCCCACGTGTAAGCTGAAGTCCCCCAGCAGAACAATGGAGTCCCCCACTGGAGCCCCATACAGGACTCCATTCAGGGACTCCAAGAAGGCCGAATACTCCAAAATGCTGTTCGGTGCATACGCACAAACAACAGTCAGTGTTGTCCTCATCTGTTAAAGCCTAATTCTTCAATCACATTAAATCCAATAATTGGACGTTCCAGCTCTGTGGTTGCAACCAGAATCAGGACAACCACTGGCTTGTCACTCATTCCAGCTACAGCATTTTGACGCAATGTAAACTCCACTTCAACCCAACCATGGTATGGGATCTGTGTGCCATTTGCCACAGACAGGTCCAGTCCTCCAGTAATTCTTCCACAGGCATCACAACAACATCGGGTAAGCGCCTCTGCTTCCACTCTGCTCCAAGGATAGATACTTGTGATCCAGTATCTTACAAAACTTGGATATTAACATTGTTCATAACGGCTCTAAGAAGACATCTCCGCACCACCAGCTTAGCTGTTTGGTGTTGTTTGCCAGTAAGGGGTGCTGTAGTGCAGAGTAACTCTGTGTTCTTTTCAAGCTGTACACTACTCCAGATGTTGTTGACGGAGGCTGTAGTGTTCCTGGGCACTCTCCGGCAACCAATAGCCCAGTGGTCAGTGCTTCCACACTTATAGCAGTGGTTGCACTTCCCCCCTGGACTGGGCCGCTGGCACTGGTGACACCGTCTGTTGGCACATGGCCCTGGTGATGGTCTATGGTTGCTGCGATTACTCTGCTCCCTTGATAGTGGTTTGGGTTCTTGGGGCAGGCTTAACACCTGTGTAGAGAGGTTCTGAATGGCTTTGCAGATGGCTTTATTTCCTTGATATACTTTGTCCATTAATGTGTCAAGTTTTTGGAATTGCTTAAGGCTCTTATTGTGCATAGGGTTACTATTGTAACTACCGTTCTCTGACTCTGTGAAGTGTGCCTCATGACTCACTGCTGATAACTTAGCTTGTGATGTTGTTGATACTTTGCTCTTTCTCTCCATTTCCAAGTTATAGGCGGCGACCATTTTTTCCAGCAGGACTTCATCTGATAGTTTAGAGTTCGGTAAGTATGGTTTTAAGTCTGTGCGGATGGTGTCCTCTTAGAGATCTGTAAGTATGGTTTGTAAGAACTGGTTCTGAATGAGTTCTGGGCTGTACTTTAATCCAGTGTCTGCTCTCTCTGAAGCGAAGTGTATTTGTTGCCTCAGGTCCATAGCTCGAACCAAAAACTGGACTGGAGTCTCTCCAGCACGAGTGAGAGAATGGTACAGTTCAGTAGCATCTTTTTCAACAAAATGAGTCCGTAATATTTGTTTTAGAGCTTCTAATGACAAATCATCTCGACTTTCAAGGTAACCTCTCAAATTTGTACCTGGGGGCATTGCTTGAATTACAGCATCCATGATTTCACATTCATCATATCCTTTCTTTAATGCTTTTGTAATTTGCCTCTCTAAACTGGAATAGTTTTAGGATTAAGTATTACAAAAGTTAAAAATCAATAAAGTACTTACACGTCCCACCTCGATAACTAATGACAGCGGCTACAGGCTGACGCAACCTAAATGAATGCGTTAAGCTTCTGGGCCTATTTCAACAGAGTGAGCAGTAAGCACTTCCGGTTGTTTCACAATAAAATCGGTGAATTAACATTACCAAAAAATATTAATACTACTATTTACAACGAACCAAAGTACTTATGTGCTATGAAAAATCTGTCTGCAACACCTGCCCAGAAAATATAAAACAACTCTGTAGTTTGGTTGGCTTTAAAAGGCTCTAAAAATATTTAATTACTTGCTATAGCATGTTAAATTTGGTTTATTGATTTTGTTTTGTTTTTGGTGCACTGGGTATCATTTTATAATTTGTATTACTCATTATGGGTATAATTTTATATACATATGTATAATTTTTATTTCTAGTTAAAGGGGTGACCGTTTACAAGCTTTTTCTTTTGGTTATACCATTTTGGGCGCATAGGTGCATTATTGGACTGTTTTCTTTATTTGTAAGTTTTTGTAGTTTTAGACCTCTGTGTGCCGAATAAATGCATTCATTGACATTTAGAGCTATAAATATACTTTCTTTTGCCATTACATGTAATATCAAATTTTGAGGCATAATTTTCAGATATTTAAATGAGATTTTGAAGACCCTTTTTGGTAGTAGTTAGCAGGGATAAAACATAATTTTTCCCAAGTTAATATCCGATACCACTTTCTTTTAACTTAATTAACAAATCATCAATGCGTACAGAGAATGGAATGGGAGAAAGAACATAGCGAGCCTATTTTACTTTAAGTACCTGATTGGTGGACATAAAAATAATAACTTAAGTACAATAGGAGAAATGAGTCATTCCATGAAAAAAGGGAGAGATACTTGCAGAGTGAACGTGAGAGATGGAAAAAGAATGTAAAGGTAAGGCAAAAGAAAGCAATCAAAGACCTGAGTGAAAGAGAACAGCAGTCCAGATCAGATAGATCACCCAGAGCAGCATCCACAGCAGAAATCTTTGAGGTTAGGGCAATGGGTAGTAACAGTGTTGTTGATATGCTATTGAAGTTGTTTTTACTTTAGGTTAGTAAAACTCAATTCACTTTGCAATTTATATCTGTTGTCCTTATGGCTGCATAATGAAATATAGTGCGAATAGAAAATGCTATACACTGATTTTGAAATTAATGTTTGTTGACTACTGTCTAAAATGTTGAGAGCTATCATAAGATCATTGATTTTGATTACAATATTTCTACTACACTATGTTTTTGATGAAAAATCCCGAGTGCTTTCACACATAAGTACATTTCAGGTTTTTGGATAAAAAAAAAGGGAGATTTTATGTTATTTTTATATTTAAAATGATTGAATCAGGGTGGGGGACATCTGATTAACATTTAATGACCATATTCAGACAGCTTCCATAGTGTACATAACAGGGTTGAAGAACGGAGACCACATTTTGAAATGATGACCAAAATAATAATAAACCTAATGCCTGAGATAGGAAAATATTTTTTTGTCCTTAATGCTGTGGGATATAAATACAAATAACCCAAAAATGTGAAAATGTTGAGGTCCAATTCTAACCATTCTCATGGAATGACTCAAATATTTCTGGCTAATAATTCTCAAAAATAGTTTGCTGTAGTTCACTTTATCAAAGGTTTTAGGTGCATCAAGCATGGTAAAAAAATATTACTTTTCTTGTAGTTATAATAACTTGTTTTTCTTTGACTAGAATCATGATATCAACAATTTTTGCAGTAATACTGTTCAAGGTAATGGTATGATAATTATTTCAATTGATAGAGATAATGAGATAATGAGATAATGCTCTTATTTTTAGGAATTGGACGCAATAATAAATCTGTGTGGTGCATATATTATATGATTAGACTGCACCATGTTTCAGTTGATGAGTTATTTTGGAAACTTAATGTACAGAAATTATATACTCAACTCCAATACCCTGACTGATTCTATTTGAAATTATATATCATTAATTTCAAGATGCTCATATGGTACACTGTTATACAAATTTTTATTGATAAAAATTCCAGCAATTTCAGCATTATGAGTGTACCCATCAATATTGCTAGATGATACATTATTTCTGCCTTTAATTTTTCTAACCTTAACATCTTATTTGTATACAAATACTGACATGATGTCCTGGGTCTCAGATTTATTTATATTGCTATTGCAGAAAAAAGATTCCCTTAAACTGCCCCCCATATCAAATGTGAGAAGTTAAAGCTCTGTTTTGAGTCTCCAGGTGATGCTGAAACGGACTCGCCCGAAAAATTGGATCAGGGCGCCTTTGGACCGTACGCTGCAGATATAGAAAGAATAGGGACTACGATTAGGGTCTGAATTAACTAATCTCACTTTGTTGCTGAAGCTGTCATGTGGTTACGTTGTGCTCAAGGATTCCTTACAAATGTTTAATTACATTTTATGTTTTTGATACTACTTAATGTTTATTTCCACCATATAGCCACACATTGTTAAAATTTTGAGTCTGGTCTGCTCGAGGTTTCTTCCTCAAATCATTCATTCATTCCAATCATCAAAGCTCGAAGTTTATCATTCATTCATTCAAATCATCAGAGGGAGTTTTCCTTGCCACTGTCGCCTCCTGGCTCTTAGACCTTACCTTTCTTAGTTGTAATTTGGCACTATATAAATGGAAAATAAATTGAAATTGATCTAATTAAAATAGAACTAGCTGGGACTCACATAGGGCATATGTACCTTCAGGTGTTTTTGTTATTTTCATATTTTAATTGTAATTTTTTTTTTCTCTCTCTTTTTCTTCTTTTTTTTTTTTTTGCATATCACTTTTATTTTTTCTTTGCTTCTTCTTTGGTGACGTGACTAAGGTCATGTCAACAAGTGGAGTTGTAAGAGTGTTCCATGATGCCTAACACAAAATGGCTGACGCACATCCAAAATATTCTTGTAACTATCTGATCTTAACCTAACTGCTTTTCAAAATGGCTGACACACAAAATGTCCTTGTATTTGGTAACACTATCAGATCCTTTTACAGCTGTCTAATTGATAAAACTATCTGATCTTTCTACATATGTTTAATTGATAAAACCAAAGTATCCATGTCTATTTGGAAAAAGAATCAGCATGATGGAACACTGGTTTTACTGCGTGACACTACACTATGTTACAGACATACACACACTATAAGATTTTTACATAACAACCTTGAATGCAATGCGAAAAGACGCCCACCTTCTTCTCCTCACTACATAGACAATAGCTGCGGTTACATGGACCAAAAGTAATCTGATTGAACAACCAGACTGAACAATCAGATCAAAATCACACCATGTAAACAGCTCCATCTGATTAGATTCGCCCAATCCGATCAAAATTACGATCGGGTTAGAGGAGGTGGTGTAACCCTGTTTTTAACCCGATCGTGTTCCATGTAAACGGCACGTCAGATTGTCCGCCTGTGAGGAGCCTTATTGCGCATGTCTGTTACGTCACATCACCATGTGACGCTTCCTGCTCTGTGTTCACAGAAATGGTGACGGAAAAAAAACAGAGCTGGACTTTACAAGAGACCACACTCCTCAACATTTTAAAATAATTTAAAATAAGTGGAAAAGCTTGACGGACGTAAGTTGGCAACACAGACTTGTTGTGTCTGGAGTCAGTTGGTCAATGGATCAAATTAAAAACTACTGGGAATCAACGAGCACTTTCTACAAGGAGAAGCTAAACGAGCAGGAGCGGCGCAGCTCCAACCAGCTTCACTTATTATGAATTAACACTGGGAGGTCCAAGCTTTTCTCTTCTACCTGTAAAGCCCACGGAGAGTCAAATGACCCCAAGATCCCCCGTGGAGAGCTACTTCTGTTATGTACTGTTCTGCACTTGTGTTATGTAAACAAGGAAATCTCAGAACACCTCACTCAGACGCCCAGACTTGGCTAGCCACATTGTTGTGTTTGCATATTTGCTGTCTGTGTGCCTGCTTAGCTGAAAGGGCTGCTGATTTGTGCTTAGGTGGATAAATAACTTTACCCTGGGGGAGAGATGAAATTTTGTTTTCTGAATTGTATTGAAATGCAACAGGTATACTTGTGGCAAATGCAGAAAAGACCTTCCATGGCAGTGTGGGGACTGTTAGTCATTGTGAGTGACTGTAACCTGTACCTATTGTATATACTTTGGTTTTCTGGTACATTTTGGTACATTTCAATAAAATCCAGAAAACAAAGTTTTCTTTTGGTGTATTTTTTGGTACATTTCAGCAGCCCTTTCAGCTAAGCAGGCACACAGACAGCAAATATGCAAACACAAGAATGTGGCTAGCCAAGTCAGCCCCTCCCCTGAGGTGTTCTGAGACTTCCTTGTTTACATAACAGAAGTAGCTCTCCACAGGGGATCTTGGGGTCATTTGACTCTCCTGTGGGCCTTAGAGGTAGATTGGTCATTTGACCAGTCCTTGGCCTTGTGTGTGTTAATGGAGAAATAATCGGAGGTCGACCGCTCTCCAAGGAGGACACTGGAGTAGAAGTCATTTTCCCACCGGAGGAAAGTTCACCCGAGACACCGGAAAGCCTGGAGGTAAGTCCTGATAAAATCACACTAACTCAACATTCCTTTTTTTTTTTTTTTTTTTTTTTTTACGGGGCGTACTTTGAGCCAAATGTGTGGATTTAGTTCAAGTTAATGTTGAGGTTTCATGTTAAGTTATCCCATAAGTTTATTCTCGGAGTAAAGTGCATGAACACAGTCTGTCATCGAGTTAACTGACACTCTTTATTCTCATTCACTTTAGTGCATCACGTTAATTTCTGCTCTCATATATACAGATGATGATGATGTAAAGAGCACGTCAAAGGAGACTGATAACACCAGCTCTCCACAACCTGAAGACCACACAGATGAGGCTCCAGACAAAAGTGAATTTCTTAAAGAGTAATATGCTGCAAAATAAAACTACAGTGAGTTATTGAAATTTCCTGTAGAGCTTGTTGAAAAAATAACGTTCAAAGTCATTACATATTTATTTATTTATTTGGAGTGCTTTATTTTTTAGAAATGGTAATATTACAAAGTTCCAGCAGAATATGACAGTTAATGTCCTTTAGACAGTTGAGACACAAACATATTTTAATTTCAATTTTGTTTTCCTGTTTTGAGCTTTGTGACGTTAAAAGCCGTGTGGATGAGTTACAACATATTTGAATACACAAGCAGGATGATTCTTTGGTATAATACATGATTGAGAGATCCACAAAGAGAAAAACATAAACATTTTTCTTTGCTAACTGAAATTATACATTCTTTCTAAATTGAAAGCCATCATCTGGTGATGCCAAGCTCCTGGGTGATCGGTCAGCCCAGCAGAGATCGTTCCTGGACAACATGCAAAAGTAGCACGAGAGGAATCTGGAAAGAGAAGGGAGGCTTCTTTCCAGGTTTATGTAAGAAAGTACTCGCTCAACTGAAAGCATTATAGGGCAATTTTTTTTGATGGTCTTCGGGCTTTCCTTTCTCAGTCCTACTCATCAGCTCCACATTTACATGAACAAAGTTAGTGTAGGACCTCACTGAGACAAGCATGTAACAGCCCGAAAACGACCACTCGTCTGGAGTGTTACTTCAAATACAGCTAGATTTTTTAAACTACAGCAGCTGTAGGTTTTCCAAGGTACTCAGTATGCTCAGAATGACCAGTACATGTTTAGAAGGGACACAGAAGAGTGTAAAATTTCTAATTTTTATATTTTAAGAAAAAAAAACAACAAAAAAACATTAGGTCAAATGACCTACAGACAGTCTGGAATCACCACATATTCTGTTGTGGATGTTCCCTGATAATCTTTAAAACATTTAAGACCTCTACATACTGCTGTCTGCCAAAGATACAAGGTTTGTTTTGTATTTTCCACTTTAAATACATATTCCATTGATAACAGTAGGACTGAAAATAAACATTTCATATTTGCAAAATGTTCACTTTCTTTCAATGTGTGGTAATATGTTGACCCACTTATTTTAACCATTTTCTCTTAAAATATAAAAATTGAAATTTTACACTTTTCTTTGACTCTCCCAAAGATGTACTGGTCATTTTCAACATGTTCAACACCTTGGAAATTCTCTAGCTGCTGCTGTTTAGAAAATACATCTGTATTTGAAGTAACACGGGATGAAAAAGGGTGTGATCACTTTAGGGCTGTTTGTCCTGGACAGAGATTTTGGCACATATCTGAAGTTGTACATTGGGGTCATATTAGTCTGGAACAGGTGAGTTAACCTCTCCTAAATGATGTGCACACATCTCAGCTAGATCCTACACTAAGTCCACTATTTCATCACGAATCACAGCGAGCCACCTGACCACATGCTACATCAGCACACAGAATAATCAAAATAACAGTGGAAACTTTGACTACAGCCTACACAACATATAAAAACTGAATATAAGAAACTAGCCCTGGTGTTTAGTTTCTTCAAATTTTTCCTGGTAGTATGTTATTTTGCTGACAAAGAGCCACCTTTAGGGTTTGGTTTTATGATCTGACATCACAGTAATGCCAGTTTAAGAAGTAATGCCAAGATCTGACGTCAGTGAATAAAAGTTTTTAGCACTATATTTTATTTTTAACCAAATTGTTGTGGTACTGCCAGGTTTTTATTTTATATATGTGTATGGAAGAAAGTTGTATTCACTTTAATAAAAAAAAGAGAAAATGTGTTTGTCAGATTTTTTTTTAATTATTATTTTGTTAATGGAGATGACCATTTCAGAGAGGGAAGTGATTGAACATGTATTCCTTCAATGCCATCGTTGTCCTGCTCCCACTGGAACAGCTCTGCATCGAGACCTGTGATCCAGGCTGAGGAGACATGCCATCAAAGTGACCAGCATTCTCCAACCAGTAGCCCCCTCCACCTCAACTTCAAAATCCCTAACGTGTTTTCTACTGTTACACAGAGTGAGCTGAGGTTCACATTAACAGATTTCTCCTCTCAGATGTGTAGAATTTATGTGGCCTTTCAGCAACCAGTCGAGTGGATCTCGACTGGTTGCACTGACGGGGACTAGAAGGAGAGAGCATATCTCACCCATATTGGCCTCTCTTCATTGGCTTCCTGTTAATTCTAGAATAGAATTTAAAATTCTTCTTCTTACTTATAAGGTTTTGAATAATCAGGTCCCATCTTATCTTAGGGACCTCGTAGTACCATATCACCCCAATAGAGCGCTTCGCTCTCAGACTGCAGGCTTACTTGTAGTTCCTAGGGTTTGTAAGAGTAGAATGGGAGGCAGAGCCTTCAGCTTTCAGGCTCCTCTCCTGTGGAACCAGCTCCCAATTCAGATCAGGGAGACAGACACCCTCTCTACTTTTAAGATTAGGCTTAAAACTTTCCTTTTTGCTAAAGCTTATAGTTAGGGCTGGATCAGGTGACCCTGAACCATCCCTTAGTTATGCTGCTATAGACGTAGACTGCTGCGGGGTTCCCATGATGCACTGTTTCTTTCTCTTTTTGCTCTGTATGCACCACTCTGCATTTAATCATTAGTGATCGATCTCTGCTCCCCTCCACAGCATGTCTTTTTCCTGGTTCTCTCCCTCAGCCCCAACCAGTCCCAGCAGAAGACTGCCCCTCCCTGAGCCTGGTTCTGCTGGAGGTTTCTTCCTGTTAAAAGGGAGTTTTTCCTTCCCACTGTAGCCAAGTGCTTGCTCACAGGGGGTCGTTTTGACCATTGGGGTTTTACATAATTATTGTATGGCCTTGCCTTACAATATAAAGCGCCTTGGGGCAACTGTTTGTTGTGATTTGGCGCTATATAAAAAAACTGATTGATTGACTGATTGATCTGCAGGGTCACCAATGATTTGTAGTCGTACGTCTTCTCCCTCAGTGTTTTTCACACACTAAAACAGAAAATGGTTATGTATTTTAAAATTCTGATGCTTAATGAGTAATTATATCCTTAAGAATAAATCAGGGGGAAAAAAGCACAGGGTGTAGTGGATATGACTTTTTTTCTCTTAAAAGTTTGAAAGGTACCTTTGGCAGTTGAGCTCTCAAAAAGGTCTGAATGGCACAAACCATTGGAATCTTGGGTTTTTCCAGGCATTTTGCAACTGATGTTCCAAAATCTAAAAGCAAACTTGTTTTAGTTGAGTAAAGTAAGTAGGAAATGTAAAAAGACCTCACACACAAGGTTTGTTCATTTATTCATGAAACTGTTTTATTGTAATATTTTGAAATAGTTCATTGTTTAAAATAAGTTTTGTGAGATTTCATGGTGGGCTCTACCTAAAAGCCACAGGAAAAAGTTATCAGAAGTCATAAAAGTGATAGATGTGATGTTATTGATTGTGGGTCAATGAAAATGACAGACGCTCAGAAATAACCTACCTGCATGTGTCTGTGAGTCCCATCAGTTAGTCCCATTATTTGAGGGATATGCTTCCTCAAAGCTCCGTCTGATCTCCAAGGCTTCATTTTCATTTGGCTTGTAAATCAGCTGTTTAATCCGTCAGTGTTTTCATTACGGCTTTACTAACCATGCTCCGTGCTACATCACGTAAAAACACATTCCACCGCGCTTGTCTCTTTCTGAACAAGTCCTGAAGAAGAAGCATGTCCTCTGATGCAGTTTCTAAAGAAACACGCAAAGAATAACAGTAATCTTGATTACGCCGGCTAACAAATCCATTGTTTATACGGGCGGCTTCCGGGTACAACTCATTTGCGTATGTCACAAATGGCAGACATCACAATGCAAAGCATTATGGGATTGCTCTACTGACTGAATTGGATCGTAATCACGGTGCATGTAAACATGCACAGCAAGCTGATCACTTTAGGGCATGTTCATGTAAACAGGACAATCTGATCCACCAATCGGATAGAATTCAATCAGATCAGAAATAAAGTGTCCATGTAAACGGAGCTACTGATTCAAGACACGCTAAAGACCACCCACATGGGAGTGGCTTAGGCACAGGAATAAAAGTTAGAGGACAAAGGAAGTCAAGGTTCTTTGTTCTTGGTGTGACCTGGTCAAGATCCCAGTGCTGAGATGAGTCTCTGTATCAGTGTAACAACTATTTACAATACAACATCTAAACTTCTGTTTAAAGTCTGTTTCCTCTCCAATTCTTTGAAGATAACTCACCATGATGAAAGAATCTAACAGACTAGTAAAGCCACATTTCAGTGGACCGCCTGGAGCCAGCCCACCTTGATCTGGACAGACCCATGCAGCTTGCCATTCCTCCTCCACGGGTGTGCCCAAATACTCGCCAAGGGCCTGCTGTGGTTCCCTGATGCCACAGTACCTCCGACGCTCTGGTATGGAGGAGTCATTGCGACTGGATTATTTGCCCACCCTGTCGATGACATTTATTCTTTTCTCTTATGGTGAATTATGGAGGGGTGGGGCGGGGTGGTGGTGTAATGTGGCAGGCATTCAACATGCAGTGGACATTGTGGACATAATTCACCACACCATGTGTAGTCACCTGTGGTTAGAGTTTGTTCCCTGTTTTGCATGTGATAACACGTCGAGATGTGCAATGCACATATCAAAGTGTCTTGACCCCTTTGTTATTTAAATCAGAAGTGCCTGACTCCGTGGTATAACTCACAAACTCGCAGCTTAAAGCAGGTAACCCCTTAAGTTGGAGAGGAAATGGCGTCTCACTAATTTAGAAGATCTTCACTTAGCCTGGAAAAAGAGTCTGTTGCTCTATAAAAAAGCCCTCCGTAAAGCTAGGACATCTTACTACTCATCACTAATTGAAGAAAATAAGAACAACCCCAGGTTTATTTTCAGCACTGTAGCCAGGCTGACAAAGAGTCAGAGCTCTATTGAGCCGAGTATTCCTTTAACTTTAATTAGTAATGACTTCATGACTTTCTTTGCTAACAAAATTTTAACAATTAGAAAAAAAATTACTCATAACCATCCCAAAGACATATCGTTATCTTTGGCTGCTTTCAGTAATGCTGGTATTTGGTTAGACTCTTTCTCTCCGATTGTTCTGTCTGAGTTATTTTCATTAGTTACTTCCTCCAAACCATCAACATGTCTATTAGACCCGATTCGTACCAGGCTGCTCAAGGAAGCCCTACCATTAATTAATGCTTCGATCTTAAATATGATCAATCTATCTTTATTAGTTGGCTATGTACCACAGGCTTTTAAGGTGGCAGTAATTAAACCATTACTTAAAAAGCCATCACTTGAAACAACTATCTTAGCTAATTATAGGCCAATCTCCAACCTTCCTTTTCTCTCAAAAACTCTTGAAAGGGTAGTTGTAAAACAGCTAACTGATCATCTGCAGAGGAATGGTCTATTTGAAGAGTTTCAGTCAGGTTTTAGAATTCATCATAGTACAGAAACAGCATTAGTGAAGGTTACAAATGATCTTCTTATGGCCTCGGACAGTGGACTCATCTCTGTGCTTGTTCTGTTAGACCTCAGTGCTGCTTTTGATACTGTTGATCATAAAATTTTATTACAGAGATTAGAGCATGCCATAGGTATTAAAGGCACTGCACTGCGGTGGTTTGAATCATATTTGTCTAATAGATTACAATTTGTTCATGTAAATGGGGAATCTTCTTCACAGACTAAAGTTAATTATGGAGTTCCACAAGGTTCTGTGCTAGGACCAATTTTATTCACTTTATACATGCTTCCCTTAGGCAGTATTATTAGACAGCATTGCATAAATTTTCATTGTTACGCAGATGATACCCAGCTTTATCTATCCATGAAGCCAGAGGACACACACCAATTAGCTAAACTGCAGGATTGTCTTACAGACATAAAGACATGGATGACCTCTAATTTCCTGCTCTTAAACTCAGATAAAACTGATGTTATTGTACTTGGCCCCACAAATCTTAGAAACATGGTGTCTAACCAGATCCCTACTCTGGATGGCATTACCCTGACCTCTAGTAATACTGTGAGAAATCCTGGAGTCATTTTTGATCAGGATATGTCATTCAATGTGCATATTAAACAAATATGTAGGACTGCTTTTTTACTGACAGGGACTAGAAGGAGAGAGCATATTTCACCGATATTGGCCTCTCTTCATTGGCTTCCTGTTAATTCTAGAATAGAATTTAAAATTCTTCTTCTTACTTATAAGGTTTTGAATAATCAGGTCCTATCTTATCTTAGGGACCTCATAGTACCATATCACCCCAATAGAGCGCCTCCCTCTCAGACTGCAGGCTTACTTGTAGTTCCTAGGGTTTGTAAGAGTAGAATGGGAGGCAGAGCCTTCAGCTTTCAGGCTCCTCTCCTCTGGAACCAGCTCCCAATTCGGATCAGGGAGACAGACACCCTCTCTACTTTTAAGATTAGGCTTAAAACTTTCCTTTTTGCTAAAGCTTATAGTTAGGGCTGGATCAGATGACCCTGAACCATCCCTTAGTTATGCTGCTATAGACTTAGACTGCCGGGGGGTTCCCATGATGCACTGTGTGTTTTTCTCTTTTTGCTCTGTATGCACCACTCTGCATTTAATCATTAGTGACTGATCTCTGCTCCCCTCCACAGCATGTCTTTTTCCTGATTCTCTCCCTCAGCCCCAACCAGTCCCAGCAGAAGACTGCCCCTCCCTGAGCCTGGTTCTGCTGGAGGTTTCTTCCTGTTAAAAGGGAGTTTTTCCTTCCCACTGTCACCAAGTGCTTGCTCACAGGGGGTCGTTTTGACCGTTGGGGTTTTTCCGTAATTATTGTATGGCTTTGCCTTGCAATATAAAGCGCCTTGGGGCAACTGTTTGTTGTGATTTGGCAAGACAAGAGTCCTAGTTAGTGACTTTAATCCACACAAAAGTGACTCATGATATTTTAATGGCTTTGAGAGGGATTAAGAAGCGGACTTACCGCTTCTGAAGAGCAGAAGAATCAAAGAGTCACGAGCCATTGCTTCGAAGCATTGCTTCAGTGGTTCATGGCTTCAAAGTGGAGTCACGCTTCAGAAACGGTTGATTACAGAGCCGCTGCAGACCAAACTCTGAATATCCGACTTTATTTGTACGTCCGTATGACTCTGAAACTCAGAAAAATCCATATAATTTACGGACTATAGGTTGACATGAAAACCACCGAAAAGCTGTGTTCACCGTGAGGACATGTTCGGCACTATTCAGGTTTATTCAAGATTTTTTTTTTTTTTTTTTTACCGATGACGAAAAATGCGTAAAAAAGTTTGCATCGGTCCAAACCGGTGTGGATCCGGGCCTGTATATATATATATATATATATATATATATATATATATATATATATATATATATATATATATATATATATATATATATATATATATATATATATATATATATATATATATATATATATATATTGCCTTCATTGTGCTATCAGTGTATCAGTGATATATTCACCTCTGTATGTTTATATTGATGTTGTAGGATTAATTCAATAACATTTTATTTACGTTTTAATGGCATCTAAAGGAGGACATGCATGTGCACATGCATGAGCTTCTGTAAAGCATGGAAGTTACCTTTGACCGGAGGATGTGCGTGCACACTGATGTTCGCGAGATGTCTTAAATCACTCCAGACGTGTTATGAGGTTGTGGAAACAGCGTAGAAGTGTTTTTCAGTAGCTTTTACATAATATATGATAGACATGTTAGATTTACACTGAAATTAAGGTGTTTTGGAGCAGATTCTGCCATGTTGGATTAGCAGCCAGAGAGAGACCAGACGTCACGGTGCCTCTCTACTGTGACTGGCTGTCACCCCTCAAAAAAAAACATTTGCAAGATTGTTCGTTTCTCAAACCTACAATCTGGGTCAGGAAAAAGTTCAGGATGGTCCCGTCTATACTTCTTTGATTCTGCTTGGATAGGACATCTTCAGATTATAGCACAATTGTAGAAATTATGGTAGTACTGTCCATTGATGTGATACTTATTACAGCCGCCATGACAACTCTGTAAATTTGTGGCACGTCCCTGGCAAGGCTGCCTTTGACGGTTCCTGACTTGCCCTGACTGGCAAAGATAAACAAGAGCCATAGCGCACAAACCACCCCTGACAATGCTTGTTACTGTATTCTTCCCTTGTTCCATTCCAAGGGTGTATGCAGTCAAGGCATTGATTAGGGCATTCCTCTGGTGCCTGGTTTCCTTGTCCTCGCCATCAAGTTTGTCATTAGCACTCTTGAGCTGCAAGTTGAACATTTCCACACTGGTGAAAGCAGATCAGACAAAAATGATTAATCCTATGTACCCACTGCTATTTTAAGGGCCTTTCACATCACACGCTTTGGAAGCGTCACAGATTGGTCTAAAAAGCATTATTTTCAATGAAACACGCCGCTTTTTAGAGGCGTCAGAAGCACTGCGTCAAAAGCCGAGCTAAACTGATGCTTCTTCCAGCAGCGCGCGCATTGCCGCTTGTCAAAAAGATGACACGGTCAAAGTTCACCCCAATCCAACTTTCGCCACTCTGAAATGTGACAAAGCTTTGCACTGTGCACTGGCCATTCTTCAGATGATCATCTCAGCAGTGTCCACATTGTTCTCCGTCCTGGTATGTCCGGGAACCAACACATTCAGGGACAGTCCAAGGATGCAGTACATCAACTTTGTCATTCAGCTGTTTGATACTGCTAATGATGTCATTCTGCTTCTCCTGGAACACAAAATGTATATATATATATATATATATATATATATATATATATATATACACACACATGTTACAACCTTAATACAGAAGTTCCCAATTTACATTAAATCCTATGCTTCACAAATGATTAAGCCAATGCTGCTGACCTTTCATCATGAACATGGTGAAATCTGTGCATGAACAGAGTCATGAAAGTGAGCCATGGGAAAAAAAAAAAAACCCTGAAAGATCTTGGCAAGGCCCTGGTGGGGTCTGTTGGTTGTCCCCCAGAAATAATGTGAAATCTCAAATGCATTCTTGTGCTTTCTCAGGTCTATTTACCACCAAAAGAATCTCCAAAAATTAATTTTTTTTGTTGGATCAGGTCAGTTTTTCCACCCCAGATAAAGTGGTAAACCTCAGTAGTATAGCATAGAAGTTCTTCTGTTTCAAGTGTATGGTACCATAGACAGTATGCACACACTATATGCAAGGGACACAGAAATTGAGTTTTTATATAAAGAATGCTAAAACTTTACATCAGTAATAAATAAACATGTTTATTAAGTTACAGGGCCTGTAAATTAATTCTTTAAGGAAGGAAAGTAGGTATATACATCTTCATTACTGGCAGATTTTACTGTATTTTCAAATTATATCCCAAATAGAACAGAATATTTCTTGCCAGAAATGTTTGAATATTTTGCTTATTGTATGTGAATTTTAGAATCTTCTGGCAGAAGACACTGTACAATCTTATTTAACCATTATAGTACAAACCTTTGGATAAGGATCGGGCTGATGTGAATTAACTGCAGGCACGCGCTCAACCGACTGGTCGGATGGAGGATTCACTGATTTAACAACTCTTATGGCAGCCGGCATGGTTGCTGTTGGGTGGGAAATAAGCAATAATCCAAAAATATTATCACAAGCTTATCTTCATAAAGTCTCTTTCTAAGCACTGTCATTACTTAAACTTCAATTGCGTCAACACCTAATAAAAGACAGAGTATATATTTTAGTCATGGTCATAAAAAGTTATGTATAGTTTAAATTTAGCCTTTATTAAACCAAGTTAGTCCCATTGAGATCGAGGCCTCTTTTACAAGCGAGACCTGGACCTGGACATCACGTGACTAGCGGCGTGCCGCACGGTGGCCATTACTAAGGGTGGAGAGAGCGCCTTGAGCCAGTTAAGGCATGTGTTAAACAGAAGCGAAATGAGTGGAAAAAGGCAGCCAGTACTTCAACAAATTATCGAATACTAAAATGAACTGTACAATAGCCTTAATGTAATTATGTAAAACAAATGTCTATTTTAAAGTCCTTATGTCGCAATTTAATATTGATATAACTCAACGCCATAAGTTCTTTTCATTAAGCTGTGTTCACATGCATACAAATACGGAAACAAAAATGTTTAAATATATTTATGTATATATACTTGCAGTGTTGTTTAATATATGTACATGGTAAATGGACTGCATTTATATAGAGCTTTTCCATCTGCATCAGACTCTCAAAGCGCTTTACAATTATGCCTCACATTCACCCCAATGTCAGGGTGCTGCCATACAAGGCGCTCACTCGCTCAGGCGGTCACAGGCGGCATTTAAATTTTAACAGTGTGGTTGGAGGGGATGGAGGAGCGACTTTTTACACTGACTGAGGGTCAAAAGTCATAAATTCTGAATGGCTTTATATCTACTTGTAATAAAATGTTAGTAAAAATCATATAAATGTTGTTGTCATTAAAAGACTAGCAATAATATTACAGTGGAAAAAGCAGCAAGGTAAATAAATGACCACAATGGCAAAGCATACTTCAGATTTATATTTTAATACATAAGGATTTTTTATCCAGGCATGTATGGGTTCATTAGAGCTTTTAATCAGTTTGAATACAACTTACAAGGCCTCATTTATAAAAATCCATCAAGAATTATGATGACAGGAAAAAAAAAATCACAGTAAATGAATAGAATGGCATATTTTTCCCCAAATTTCCACACTTTACATAAAACATTTTATTCTACCCAGGCATGTATGGATTCATTAGAAAGATCAATTAAAGGGCTTTAAAACAAGCTTACTTATATTAAAATCTGTTGACAAATAGCGACAATAGAGTGAAAAAACCAGCACAGTCTGTCATAATTTCCCCAAATTTCTGCATTTTAACTCAACAAAAATATAAACGCAACACTTTTGGTTTTGCTCCCATTTTGTATGAGATGAACTCAAAGATCTAAAACTTTTTCCACATACACAATATCACCATTTCCCTCAAATATTGTTCACAAATCAGTCTAAAATCTGTGATAGTGAGCACTTCTCCTTTGCTGAGATAATCCATCCCACCTCACAGGTGTGCCATACCAAGATGCTGATTAGACACCATGATTAGTGCACAGGTGTGCCTTAGACTGCCCACAATAAAAGGCCACTCTGAAAGGTGCAGTTTTATCACACAGCACAATGCCACAGATGTCGCAAGATTTGAGGGAGCGTGCAATTGGCATGCTGACAGCAGGAATGTCAACCAGAGCTGTTGCTTGTGTATTGAATGTTCATTTCTCTACCATAAGCCGTCTCCAAAGGCGTTTCAGAGAATTTGGCAGTACATCCAACCAGCCTCACAACCGCAGACCACGTGTAACCACACCAGCCCAGGACCTCCACATCCAGCATGTTCACCTCCAAGATCGTCTGAGACCAGCCACTCGGACAGCTGCTGAAACAATCGGTTTGCATAACCAAAGAAGTTCTGCACAAACTGTCAGAAACTGTCTCAGGGAAGCTCACCTGCATGCTCGTCGTCCTCATCTGGGTCTCGACCTGACTCCAGTTCGACATCGTAACCGACTTGAGTGGGCAAATGCTCACATTCGCTGGTGTTTGGCACTTTGGAGAGGTGTTCTCTTCACGGATGAATCCCAGTTCACACTGTCCAGGGCAGATGGCAGACAGCGTGTGTGGCGTCGTGTGGGTGAGCGCTTTTCTAATGTCAATGTTGTGGATCGAGTGGCCCATGGTGGCGGTGGGGTTATGGTATGGGCAGGCGTCTGTTATGGACGAAGAACACAGGTGCATTTTATTGATGGTATTTTGAATGCACAGAGATACCGTGACGAGATCCTGAGGCCCATTGTTGTGCCATACATCCAAGAACATCACCTCATGTTGCAGCAGGATAATGCACGGCCCCATGTTGCAAGGATCTGTACACAATTCTTGGAAGCTGAAAATGTCCCAGTTCTTGCATGGCCGGCATACTCACCGGACATGTCACCCATTGAGCATGTTTGGGATGCTCTGGGCCGGCGTATACGACAGCGTGTACTAGTTCCTGCCAATATCCAGCAACTTTGCACAGCCATTGAAGAGGAGTGGACCAACATTCCACGGGCCACAATTGACAACCTGATCAACTCTATGTGAAGGAGATGTGTTGCACTGCATGAGACAAATGGTGGTCACACCAGATACTGACTGGTATCCCCCCCAATAAAACAAAACTGCACCTTTCAGAGTGGCCTTTTATTGTGGGCAGTCTAAGGCACACCTGTGCACTAATCATGGTGTCTAATCAGCATCTTGATATGGCAGACCTGTGAGGTGGGATGGATTATCTCAGCAAAGGAGAAGTGCTCATTATCACAGACTTAGACTGGTTTGTGAACAATATTTGAGGGAAATGGTGATATTGTGTATGTGGAAAAAGTTTTAGATCTTTGAGTTCATCTCATACAAAATGGGAGCAAAACCAAAAGTGTTGCGTTTATATTTTTGTTGAGTATACATAGAAGTTTTTTTTTTTTTCACCCACACATGCATATGTTCATTGGAAAGAGCTCTCAAGGGGCTTTAAAACAAGCCTACATTTATTAAAATCTGTTAAGAAATAGCGACGCTAGTGCAAAAAAAGGCGGTCAGTTTATTAGTAGTGGGCCTTCCTGTCCTGAGCGACACTAATAGAATGAGGTGCACACGTCCATTCCAGGTCTATATTTCCATGTCAAAAACATGTTGGTTTAGTTCCCATTAGTCCAGGGCTAGCCTAATCAAGCTTCAAGCAAGTTTTGTTATTTCTGGCTAAAACGGGTTAGTGCTCACATCAGGTTCCCTTACCTTAAAGTGTCTTTTGATATTCACAGCGTCGTGATCACGATAGATTTGAAGCTAGCTGCTAACTTGTGGTAGTGGCGGCCTTCTCTCTGACGAATCCCAGTTGATGATCCTCCAACATTAATCTCCTCTTCTGCTTAATTGTAGTATAGAGACTGAACAGGCAAATTAACTTGTTGAACATAAACTTTTATTTGCCAAAACATATCACAGAGCAGCACTGTTAGTTAGTCAGCTAAGTCTGCTTCTTCTCTTTCTTCTTCTCAGCAGGTTTTAACCCAACTCGGTGTACTACTGCCACAAAGTGTTTGGTGGAGAGCACTCCAAGCAACTGTGAGCAGCTGCAAGCAAATTGTTAACAAAATAAGTTAATAGTAAATAGATCTATGTACACAAACTACTTTAAATAAAATGAATTCATTTGAATTGTATCCTCTGATAATGTTGGTCAAACTTTTTTTTTTTAAATAAAGCACTATAGTGTTTCAGATATTTTATATGACCCATTTATTATGGTAGTTTTGTGAGAGAGCATTTCTCTGAGCTGATAAACCTGCACCTCTGCCTTTACATTTAACCACAAAGGAACCAAACACATGCTAGAAATTTAACTTAATTGGCAATACTTGAATGTATAATGTGATTACAGGAAATTATACACAATGATCGCTGATGCTTTTTTTTGACCAGAATGAGTATGTTGCATTTTACATAGAGAAATGATTGTATCCAGGTGTTACAATTATATTGTGTATAATGTACATGTTTTACCCTGGATAATTATATCATGCCTCACTGCAAACATGAATTAAGCAGCCTAAATAAAGGAATCAGAAAGCAAGAAATATGTTGTTATAGTAACAATTCCCACCAAATACTGTTCGACTGTGACATGAAGGCATCCTCAAATGAGGCCTGAGCTAAACAGTAAACCCTGGACAAATGTTCACTCTGGAAATGTGAAATCTAGTTGATGTTCTGCCACTGTAACATGTGTGATAATGTTTGAACTGCAAGTTGTGAAGTGACCAGTAAAAAATATTATTCATCTGTGAGCTGTTTTATTTAAATGTCAATGTTTCCTGCTCATGCATGTTGAAAACATTATTTTGTAAATCAGTTTTTAATACCTTTAATGTATTTTTCCCTATTTACAAAAATGTTAAAGATATTATGGTTTTATAAAATTTGGCAAAATGTAAGAGTTCTATTAGAAAAAAAAACAACCTTTTTATTTTTTTTTAAAACTTTGTGGATCTGAGTCACGTGAGATTGCATCAGCCAACCTTGAACCTTAGTGCGCATGCGTGAGTTTTCTCCCGCCTGTCGGCTGCGTCATTCGCCTGTGAGCAGCCTTTGTGTGGGGAGTGGTCCTGTGCGCTCGGCGGATTTTTCTTGCAAGGAAAATGGCGGAATGATTGGAGCAGCACTATTGCATCAAATTTTGCCAGAAACTTGGCGATAGCCAAGTGGAAACCATTCAAAAGATAAAGACGGCTTTCGGGGATGAAGCTATGGGCACCACACAGATTAAGGAGTGGTACAACCAGTTTAAAGGTGGACGCGTAACGGTGGAGAGCGCGCCGCGCTCCGGCCGACCATCGACGTGCCGAAATGACGAGATCATTTCCAAAGTGAACGCTGTGGTGATGCGGGACCGTCGAGTGACCATCCAAGAAATTGCGGACGAAGTGGACATCAGTACTTTTTCAGCACATTCCATTGTTACAGAAGATTTGGGCATGAAGCGAGTGGCTGCGAAGTTCGTGCTGAGGTTGCTGACGGCGGAGCAAAAACACCTCCGTGTGGAAGTCTCACAGGACATGCTGGAATCCACACAAAGTGATTCCAGCTTTATGGACACTATTATCACTGGCGATGAGTCCTTGGTGTACTGGTACGACCCGGAAACGAAATACCAGTCATCACAGTGGAAGCATTCCACGTCGCCACGACCGAAGAAGGCGCGCCAAGTGCGCAGCAATGTGAAGGTAATGCTGACTGTGTTTTTTTACTCCTGCGGTGTGGTACACCACGAGTACGCACCACAGGGTCAAACAGTAACGAAGGATTATTACAGGGATGTCCTCCGTTGCCTCTGTGAAGCTGTACGGCGCAAGAGACTGGAGTTGTGGGCCACAGGAAATTGGCGCCTCCACCACGACAATGCTCCAGCTCATTCCTCCAACTTGAGTCGGACTTATTTGTCTAAAAACCAAACTCCTGTGGTTCCACAGGCTCCATACTCTCCTGACATGGCCCCTTGCGACTTCTGGCTGTTCCCAAAAATTAAAAGACCATTAAAAGGAACGCGTTTTGAGACGAGGGAGGACATCATGGCTGCAACAACGGCGGAGCTGCACGCCATCCGGAAAGAGCCGTTTTTGGAATGCTTCCAACAGTGGCGACACCGCTGGGAGAAGTGTGTGGAGTCCCAAGGAGTGTACTTCGAGGGTGATTAGGTTTCCAACCCTCCAGATAAGCCAGTTTTTTTTCCCCCGGCCAAAGGTCGGATACTTTTCTAATAGACCTCGTATGTAACTCAAGTCTGTGGGACTTCTGTATAATAAGCTGCCATTGCAATCTGTTTCCATAAAAAAAAAAAAAAAAACAGATTTTTGGTAGCTGACAATCACAGTCTGTATAGTGACTTAAATTATTTTTCAAAAGTTAATATTCCAATTAACAGAGTGCATGTTTATGCAAGTTGCCCCACGACATGTTTCTGAGTTAGCTCAGCTCTGTCATTTTATCACAGTAATCTTGAAATTATATATTTAGTAGGCCTGAATAAATCATAAATCGGCAAATTCTTGGTTACCATGGTAACCAGAGGGCTTAAATTATTTCCTATTGTTCATTCTACCTATGTTTGCACACATTTAAATGGAGTCCAACATTAACTTTCTGTAGACAATAAATGACATTTAATGTTTTCCTGTAATAATGATATGAAATTTTACAAAATTTTAGAATATATACTTTTATTTAGAGGCAAGCTTTACAAATACAACATGAACATTATGTGAATGTTTGCAAACACACTGAACATTAAGCATGCATTCTATGAACATTTGATTGATTTTTGCAAATGTTTGCTTACATGTTTGTCTAATGTTTGCTTCCATGCAAACATCAGACAAACATCACAAACATTATCAGTGGTGGGCACACTTCCAATAATCCAATAACAGATAATTATCAAAGATAATGTTTTCATTATCGGATTATCTTTTTAGATAACTTTAAAAACCATTATCGGACCAATTATCTTCCGATTAATTTTGTCTGATAACTTTTAAACCGATAAACAAAGCTGAACAGCGACAAACATTTTTAAAATTTAAAATCAGTTCAGCACCCACCTGTCTAATGCGGGCTTACTTTTGACCAATCACTCTGCGTCTCCAGGTTGTAAAAGTCCGGGAGGAAAGTGCGGAGCCGTCGTCGTCTCGTTAACACCAGTCTGGAGGATTTTAGAGAGCGGTGAGTGTCCAACTCTTGATATTTTAACAGATAGATGTGTGTTACACAACGAGCACGTCCTGTATCGCGGGTGTTTTACCCGCGTTAATGTGCCCTGGTCTATTTTATTGTGCTGCTGTTATAAATACCGGATCCACAACAAAGACAGCGCTAATCCCGCTTTATTCCTGACGTAAAACACAGAATAAAATAAGATTGTTCAGTTGTCAAGTTTTCTAAAATATGAGTATCTCATATTACAGTTATTACTTAACATCTGAGCATCTGATATTACAGATTTTACTTAATATATGAGCGTCTAATATTACAGTTATTATAAATATGAGTGTTTTATATAACAATTATAAATATGAGTGTTACAGTTGAGTATTACATATGAGTATTACAGTTATTATAAATATATATGTCTAATATTACAGTTATTATAAATATGAGTGTTTAATATTAGTTATCATAAATATGAGTGTCTAATATTACAGTTATAAATATATGTGTGTCTAATATTACAGTTATTATAAATATGAGTGTTTAATATTACAGTTATCATAACTATGAGTGTTTAATATTACAGTTATTATAAATATGAGTGTCTAATATTACAGTTATTATAAATATGAGTGTCTAATATTACAGTTATTGTAAATATGAGTGTTTTATATTACAATTATCATAAATATGAGTGTTACAGTTGAGTATTACATATGAGTATTACAGTTATTATAAATGAGTGTCTAATATTACAGTTATTATAAATATGAGTGTTTTATATTACAATTATAAATATGAGTGTTACAGTTGAGTATTACATATTAGTATTACAGTTATTATAAATATATATGAGTGTCTAATATTACAGTTATTATAAATATGAGTGTTTAATATTAGTTATCATAAATATGAGTGTCTAATAGTACAGTTATAAATATATGTGTGTCTAATATTAGTTATTATAAATATTAGTGTTTAATATTACAGTTATCATAAATATGTTTAATATTACAGTTATTATAAATATGAGTGTATTATTACATATGTTACAATATTACAGTTATTAATGTAAAGTAATCACACACACACATAAAAGAGTAAAAATTAAGGCTAAGGCCAAGGCTGTGCACAGATGCAAGTAGTGAGGAAACACTATCAGGAGTCGTCTGCACCAGGAGCGGCGCATCAGCCAACTCATCATTAGTGTGTGTTTGCTTCCACCCTGAGATTTGATATGCTGTGTATTGTGTTTGAATACTTCCCTGCAGACTCCTGTTGTTGGGCCTGATGGCGTCCCGGGCTGGGATAAGGTCCAGGAATTGGCTGATTACCTGGTGTCCCTCCGTGAGGTGCTCTACCTGGATGAGCAGCAGGTCACAGAGGTCGTCCGCCTGTGGACTGCTCTTCCTGACGGGGACAAGCGAAGAATCGTCTATCAGCCCAGACATCAGCCCAAGCTGGTCGACGGACGCTTCAAGGCTCCAAAGAACACAGGAGTGACTCCGGGGGTGGAGAGTGTGAAGAGGTGCCTGATTGGTCATCCAGGGGGGCCGGCTCAGTGGCCCAGCACCAGCCGCTTAGTTGAGGCCATGTGCATTAAGCTGTGTGCACTGCACAAGTCCCCAACTAAGAAGGGCGGAGTCCGCCTTCCTCGGTGGATGAAAGTCCTGAACGACTACCACCACATCCGAGACCTGGTGCTGAACTGCCATCCCCTGATGGAGGCCACATCTCTGCAGCTCTTCACCCTCAACCAGAGGACGCTAACTCAGTGGTGACCACAAGAGTTATTCATTTATGTATTTCACATGGATATGAAATGCAGTTATTTATAATGTTGACAATTTTACCATTGCAGGTTTAATCGGAGGGAGAACACTCTGGAGTTAGATGTCCTTACCCAAGGCCTTGCTCGTGAGGACCGCATCGCTGTGGCCGGGTCTCAGCTGCCTGCTCCGAGGGAAAAGCTGGAGGAGGCTCCCTCCACATCAGGGCCTCTACACGCGTTTGTCCTGCCTCAAAACAGAGCAGGACAAGCTCCTAAACTGAGACCAGGCCGACAACCTGCGAGTGCCTCAGCTGTGCGGCCCATCGCTCCAGCAGCTCTCCCAGCGCCAGCACCACTGCACCCGCTCACCCTGCTCAACCCCGGGACAATGGTGTTGGCCCCAGGTGCAAGTGAGCCGTCAGCAGTTCTGGTACTGGGCCCGGCTCCTGCTTCAGTCCCAACTCGTGCTCCTCTCCCAGCTGGTGCTCGGGTCCTGGCTCCTGCTTCTGTCCTGGCTCCTGCTCCTCTCCCAACTTGTGCTCCAGTCCAAGCACCTGCTCCTGCCCCGGCTCCTGCTCCTGTTGCTGGTCCTGCTTCACTCCCGGCTCCTGTGTCTGTCCCTGTGCCCGTGTCCCGCTTCACCCAGAGGAACAGGAGGCGCAGGGCCGAGGAGGAGGCCAGTGGGACGAACAAAAGAAAATATGTCCGTGAAGTGACCTTTAACAAGTGCTCCAAGTGTGGGGAGCCAAAATCCAAAGACTTTGGACACAGCCGCTTTGGTAGTGCTACTTTTTGCCCCAGTTTTTCTGGTGGTAAATCATTGGAGCAGTGGCTCGCTGAACACAGGCAGAAAAAACAACAACAAAATCCACCGCCATAATCTGGACACAAACACACACCCACACACTTGTAAATAATGTAGATGTTAATGTGATACTTCATTAGATTTGAAGAAAATGTATTTTAAATATGTCTATGTAAATAAATGTATAATCATTGTAAATACTGTCACCTTCTCCTCTACCTGGGTCTTTGCTGTCAATAAATTCATGTAAATATAACTTTAAACTCACCTCAGAAGCTACAATAACAAACCCATAACAGTGAATGTAAATATTGTTACGCTTTAAATGCCTGTGTATAGATTTGCATGAAATATGAACCTTTGTGTATTTAATATTATTATTATTATTATTATTATTATCATGTTTGTGTTTGCTATGGAAGTGTGTTGTGTGAAACGCTTTGCTTTCTGTCAGTAAATGTTCACTGACTTTAAATTTTTCCACTGGTTTTATTGTCCTGGGGTCAGAGGGTGCTTCGTTTACTTAACTGAGGTCGGGGTGGTCGTAAACCACACCAGGGGGTCGTAAACCACAGCAGGGTCACACTCGAAACAAAAGGTTCCTGCAGGTGTCAGAGGAGGTGGAACAGGTGCTGCTCTGCTCATCATTTGAACTTTTGTGATCCCCGTGTTTTTATGACTTTAAATCAAGCTCAGTCACCAAGTTCAACCTCAAAGGCTTATACAATTAATGACACTTTTGATACATTAATAACAATCTTCATTAATAACTAGTATTAGTTATAGTTAAAACTTAAAACTGTCCCAGTTAAGTTCTGATTGACACCAATTTTATACCTGATTTAGACTTTTTTTATTCCCAGTGTTGCTCTTATTTAAGCTTGATTTAGACCTAGTTTAATCCTAGTTTGGTGTTGGTTTTAGACCTGGTTTAGCCAAGTTTTCAGTAGTTTAAAAAAATCAGTGAAATATGTATACTTTTTACTTACACACTATATTTGAAAATGGATAATTTTGTATAGATTTTGTCCCATACTTTTACTTTAGTGAATTTGTTGCTCCTGTATCTGCACTTTTACGGAACTGAAGTAATAAATATAGTACTTATTCCCCCTCTGATTAAAGTCAGCATTTTGTGCAGTATCTTATATTAGACATAATACATGTATAACGTTAATAAACTACACATATAAACTATAACACATAATTGTGAGTCAAAATGGAAAAATAATAAAGATTTCACCAGAAAATGTCTTTGTAGTTCAAATTGCAGAATGTGACAGTATTTTAATGTTATATAATGAAAGAATCAGCTACACAGACGGACTATATAACAGATACCTGTGGCGGAGGAATGGTGGCGGAGGAATGACGCACAGGGCTCATAAAAACAAGGGTTGTGAGTTCGAGACTCGCTGGTACAGCCTCTCCAATAAATAAAGTTTTCAACGTATTAAGAAACATGTGCTAAAATGTTTCCTCAGAATACTCCATTCACTAATCTGCCAAAACTCGCCCCGTTTGCCGCTATTCAAAGCCACTTCCCCTTTTTTTCACTTCTTTACAGATGGCTGCGCTTGAAAATTAGTGGGATTTTATCATGCTCCACAGCATGTCTTTTTCCTGGTTCTCTCCCTCAGCCCCAACCAGTCCCAGCAGAGGACTGCCCCTCCCTGGGCCTGGTTCTGCTGGAGGTTTCTTCCTGTTAAGGGGGAGTTTTTCCTTCCCACTGTAGCCAAGTGCTTGCTCACAGGGGGTCGTTTTGACCGTTGGGGTTTTACATAATTATTGTATGGCCTTGCCTTACAATATAAAGCGCCTTGGGGCAACTGTTTGTTGTGATTTGGCGCTATATAAAAAAATTGATTGATTGATTGATCATGAGTGTGTGTGTTCACGTGTGTTCATGTGAGCGGTCTCTATCAGACTGCTTAAAATAAAATAAAACCATCTCTCTCTCTCTCTCTCTCTCGCACGCGCGCTCTCTCTTTTATTTTATCTTTTATTGTATTATTTTATTTTAAGCAGTCTCTCTCTCTCTCTCTCTCTCTCTCTCTCTCTCTCTCTCTGTGTGTGTGTGTGTGTGTGTGTGTGTGTGTGTGTGTGTGTGTGTGTGTGTGTGTGTGTGTGTGTGTGTGTGTGTGAGAGAGAGAGAGAGAGAGAGAGGAAATGATGCGACACAGTGTGTGTGTGTTCACGTGTGCACACAATGGAAGTGCGCCCTGTTCTATACGGCATGGTGTGGTGCGGCTTAACAGAGTCCTTTAACATTATTATTGTTATTATTTTTTTTTTATGCAGCGAGTGCGAGTTTATTTTAGTCACAGGTCTTTTCAGCTTTGATCAGACTGATCGATCAGGGCGTTTGATGAGCTTTTTGGCGTTGCAAATCAGCTTTGTTTATTTTGTTTATCGGTTTAAAAGTTATCAGACAAAAATTAATCGGAAGATAATTGGTCCAATAATGGTTTGTAAAGTTATCTAAAAAGATAATCCGATACTAAAAACATTATCTTCGATAATTATCTGTTATCGGATTATCGGATGTGTGCCCACCACTACTGAACACAATAATATATCAAACAGATTTGATTCTCATTCGACCATACGATCAGCGATCAGGAGGTGGTCATCAGATGTTGAACGCAGCTTGATACTCCATGTACACTACACGATGCAGGACGCACGATTAACCTGAAACTCAGTCCAAAAAATTCCTGCATGAAAAATCATCTTGCACAGTGTAAAGCACATTTTACAACATCATAAAACGTGCGCACATTCTCTCCACATGCAAAACATTTTGCAATGACACTTCCAGGGCTCCATAAAAATGCTTGTTTTTACAAATAAAAAAAATGGAATATTTTACAAAAGCACATTTATCTTTAAGCACCAACACACAGCAGACATCACATTAACGTGTTGGTTTACATAATGAATGACTGAACCAATCAGTGTTTAGCAGAGGCACTTTTACCCAGAATCCTTTGCGATCTGTCTGTTTGTTACAAAACCTCAGAATTAGTGCATTATTCAACATTAAAAGATATATGTTATATTTTAACTATGTACAAATGACAGAATTGACATTAATGGAGTTATTCTATCAGTATTAATGTTATTTATAAATCAAAACCATAACTCAGCATGACTTTATTTTTCAAGACCTCCGCCTGACCAGAGCTTTGTAATTGATAGAGAGCTGGCTTTATGGTTGTTCTTATTATTGGAATTTATCGGTTATCTGTAACTTCTGATACATTTTTGGGTGGTTTATTGTTTTATCTTTATTGAAGATAACTTCAGTTATCTGATTATCTGTTATTGAAGTTAATTTTTTGGTTATCTGTGCCCACCACTGAACATTATATGAACATTCACAAACTTGCTGAACAGTAAATGAACATTCTATGAACGTTCAGTTGATGTTCACAAATTTTTCCTTCCATGCAAACATTAGACAAACATCACGAACGTTACATGAATGTTCGCAAACTTGCTGAACAGTAAACAAACATTCTATGAACCTTGGATTGATGTTCACAAATGTTCCCTTCCAGTCAATCAATCAATCAGTTTTATTTATATAGCACCAAATCACAACAAACAGTTGCCCCAAGGCGCTTTATATTGTAAGGCAAAAGCCATACAATAATTACAGTAAAAGTTCCAGTGAAGAAAAATTCCAGTGAAGACAGTTAGCCAATCTGTATTTTCCTTTAGCACGAACACAGATAGTGATGAGTTTTATTCGGATCATGCTCGTGCTCATCAAAAATGCTTTATCCGTACTGGATACTCATCTGAATTGAGTATCTGGCTCAACCCTAATATTTACCAATTTTACATGTACTCTTACATTCTGCATAAGAACTGCCTGATGTGGAATGGTCAACCATCAAGACTCAGGTGTAGTGAGGCTGAACAATTATTCATAGAGTTTAACAGAAAAGCAGTCTTTAGTTTGCGGCTGGTCCCCTCTCCTGAACAATGGGGTGCCAGAACAAAAGGTAGGTGAAGCCTACCTGTGACAAAGAACTGGTGGTGGTCGTGTGGATGAAGCCACAGACAGGGCAGGACAGTGACAAGGGCACCACAGAAGCCACAGAGCAATGAGTAGGATGCAGATGCAAGGTCACAGAAAGATAGGGACCAAGAGGTGGCGATGGGGAGCAAGACACAATAGGATGCAGTGGGGAGGAGGTGGCTAAGTCAGATGCGTCTGCAAATGAAGACAGGTGAGTCAGAATTGACATCTTTAAATGATGTAATAGATTCCTACTGGTTGTAGTTAAATGCTAAATTACTAGCAGCTGCTTCTGATTAGTGGTAAAGATGTTATCAATTAACAAATGTGAGGGAAGCTGAAACCTGACTCTAGTTGAGTGGTCTAGTCTAGGGAGTGCCAAGATGGTGCCGTTGTGTCTGGCTGCTTATCTGCTGCTCTCCAGTCTGTTATTTTATTGTTTTTAATTTATGCCGTTTTTGAGTCAGAGGCACTGCGGGTGTATGATCGCCAAACTCTGCTGGATCTCCAGCCCCCGGTTCGTGGTGCGGTGTGGTTATCGGCAGGTGGACAGAACTTTCCGCCCCCATTTTTATCGGAGGTGCTGGCTTTTCTGTGCCGTGATCGTGCGCTGCCTTTCGGCCGAAAGCGCAGTCGTCGCTGCAGGAGACGAAGTGGACGTCTGGTGAAGCTGAAGCTCTGTTTGGCCTGCTGTTTGGCTTCCGGATGAGCTGTGCACAGAATTCTGGCAGGATCTGTGCTGCCCTGGTGCCTTGTGGATCTGGTTAGAGCCTGTGTGGTGCCGCTGGTCGGCTCTGAGGACCGTCCACGTCTTCGCCGGATTGATGTGCACCAGTGGCGCTCTCGGAACCTGGGCTTGCTTTGCCGGGTTCCGAACAGTGAGACTGTCATCTCCATTGAGGTCCTTACCGTGGGTCTCCTGAACATCAGATCACTGTCCTCAAAATCATTGTTGATTAATGATTTAATCATGGATCATCATTTAGATATGATTGGCTTGTGTGAAACCTGGCTCAAACCCACAACTCACCTTCCTTTGAATGAGGCCTGCCCACCAGTGTACACCTTTAGTCACGTGCCTCGTGGTGTGAAGCAAGGCGGGGTGTGGCTTTTATTTACAAATCTAGGTTTTCTTTATTAGCTGTTGGGGGTCACAAATATAATTCCTTTGAGCATCTGACTCTCCGTTATGCCCGTGATGCTAAGTACTGTCAGGGTCATAAAACTGGAGCTCAGCTATGTTATTTTGTTACTGTTTATCATCTCTAGTTTGTCAACTAGTGCAGATAACATTTTGATTATTGGTGACGTTAACATTCATATAAATAAGCCCTGTGATCCCCTTAGCAAATCATTTATGCAAATTGTGGATGCTTTAGGATTCCAGCAATGCATTCAGGACCCGACACACATTAGTGGAAATACCCTGGATCTGGTTCTTGCACTTGGGTTTGCTGTCACAAATATTGACATTTTGCCTCTCGCATCTATAGTCTCTGACCATTCACTTATCAGGTTTACATTTACGCTGCCACGTTTAGTGGAACAACAACCTTGTCTACTACTGCAGCGTCATATTAAATCCTCAACTATGACTGAACTTGAGGCCAGAGTACCTGATATTTTAGCTTTGAATCTGGAGAATGCTAAATCAGTGGACAGCCTCGCAGATAGTCTAAATTTAACGCTTAAAACTACACTTGATAAGATTGTGCCTCCTATTTTAAGGTCACGCCCTCCTAAGGCACAGTCACCTTGGTTCAATGATTATTTGCGTGACCTCAGGCAGAAGGCTAGAGGTTTGGAACGGAAATGGCGTTATTCCAAATTAGAGGTGTTCCGCCTTGTGTGGCGGGATGCTATTTTAGATTATAAGCATGCACTACTGGCCACGAAGCAGACCTATTACTCGGATTTGATCAGTAAAAACAAACATAACTCAAAGTTTTTGTTTGACACGGTCGCATTTCTTATTCATGGGCAGCCACCTGTTAGTCATTCTCCCTTTTCAGCACAGGATTTCTTGGATTATTTTGAGATGAAAATAGAAGATATTAGGTGTGTGTGTATATATATATACACACACACACACACACACAGTGGGGCCAAAATGTATTTAGTCAGTCCCTGATTGTGCAAGTTATCCTACTTAGAAAGATGAGAGAGGTCTGTCACATTGTAGGATTTTTAAAGAATTTATTTGTAAATTATGGTGGAAAATAAGTATTTGGTCACCCACAAACAAGCAAGATTTCTGGCTCTCACAAACCTGTAACTTCGTTAAGCTCTTCTGTCCTCAACCTGTTACCTGTTTTAATGGCATCTGTTGGAACTCATTATCTGTATAAAATACACGTATCCACAGCCTCAAACAGTCAGACTCCAAACTCAACCATGGCCAAGACCAAAGAGCTGTCGAAGGAAGAACACTGTAAACCTGCACCAGGCTGGGAAGAGTGAATCATTTGTTTCAACGCACACACACACACACATATACCAGGGTATATATATGATGGTCTAGTGGTTAAGGTGTTGGGCTTGAGACTAGAAAATCCTGGGTTGAAATCCCCGCCTGACTGGAAAATCACTAAGGGCCCTTGGGCTCCCGGTGTGTAGTGAGCACCTTGTATGGCAGCACTGTGACACTGGGGTGAATGTGAGGCATAATTGTAAAGCGCTTTGAGCATCTGATACACATGGAAAAGCGATATATAAATGCAGCCCATTTACCATTTACCATATCAAGAACAAAAGTGGATGGATAACAAAAGTCATGATGGATAATACAGAGATAGTCAACTTTAAAAAAAAAAAAAAAGTTCCACTAAAACAAGAAAACACCACTTAACTAGCTACAAGAGAGTTAGTTTTCCCTGCAATGACATTTATTACACACAACTCTATGAGCTTCAACCTAATATAAGTAATAAAGCTCGTAGCAACAACACCTAAAGCTCCAAAACTATGCATAAGTAGACCTAATAAATGTCTTAAAATAGTTTGCAGTTTATAGCTGCAGATGAATGTATTTTTTAACAAAATTACAAAGAATAAAGTTGTGTGTGCCTCAATGAAGAGCAATAGAAAAGAGCTTTCAGGAGTGGGACATCAAAGTGGCAATATTGTTGTGAAAGTGACGTGACACGGACCCACAACAGGGGGCGTTAATGAACGGACAATGGATAAGCCAAAAGTAACAATTTAATGTTGTGAATCGCACAACGACGTACAGACAATAACAATATGGTGACTGTCAATCATACACCAGGTGACGTGTGGGCAGGCTCGACGATAGAAGACGCCTGGCGAGAGAAGGGCCGGATCCCACACAGCTTCCAACACCAACGGAGCTGAAGAACACCGGAGCCGCCAAGCCCTGCGCCCCAGGTGGCCGCTGTCTTCAGCAGTCAGACCCGGTACTGCTGGCAGAGAACAGAGACAGTCCTGATGAGTGTGAGGTCGCACACTCAGTAATCCCACAGTCTGTACACAATTAGGAGGTAGAACCTCCACCTCCAGCAACAATTTCACCCGTGCAGCTCCTGTTGGTCTCTTTCCTGGATGGAGTGAGAGGCGAAGAATGTCGTCCTCTCACTGTCCGCCAATCCAGCCTCCGACAGAGCCCGCAGGAACACGGCTGCACACAGAACAATGTTTTGGACAACAATAATTACAGCAGAGAAGGTTACCTGAATGGTAGCTGATTTCTCGGCGGGGAGGTGGAGTTGCAGTCCGGCCTGGTGATGAGTAGTGGATGAGTGACAGCTGGTACAGATGATGAGTGACAGCTGTCACTCCTGGTTGCTCCGACGCCCTCTCGTGCTTGAAGCCCACACTTCAAGCAGGGCGCCATCTTGTGGTGGTGGGCCAGCAGTACCTCCTCTTCAGCGGCCCACACAACAAATATGGCGGCCAGTTTGCTTCAAAAATATTGGCCAATGAGCTATCCAGAAATATATAGAGATGAGTGGTTTTCTACCATCATACATTCATTCTTACTTCAGCAGTGTCACTTCCTGTGTCAAAATAAAGGCGCTATGAAGAAGATGAACAATAAACAATGTAAAATATATTCCAAACAAGAGGTGGTCTAAACTTACCAAAATAACTAATCAATCAGCAACTTTCATATTGAGGGCAGAACACTCCGGCATTAAGTGATTACACTTAAAGACTATCTATACTGTCCTTACTTGTCCTTTAACCCTCTGGAGTCTTGGCCATTTTGGGGTGTTTTTGACTACTTTTGGTTTTACCTTCATAATTTACCTTTAAAAACAGTTAACGTGGCCTTGTTTGGTGTCATTTTTCAGCACAACCTCACCTGTGTGACTTTACAGTTTTTTTCTTTCATTCTGACATACTGCATTAAAACAGTGACCCAATATTCACCCAAAACATAAAACTCAAAACAGAAAAAAAAGTTAGTTTTTTTACCGTGAAAACCAGAAATATAACCCAATTGAGATGAAGTTGGGACGTTGTGTAAAATGTAAGGGTGATTCTTAGACTACGGGCACTTATTATGTCCTTTGATCATATTGTATGAAAAACAGAAAAAAGGGGAAATTTCACACTTTTATAGTTATCTTTACAATGAAAGTGTTTTAAGAAATTTGTTCTAGTAGTCTATGATGACTTTTTCACCTTTTTTCAGCATCATTATATGCAAATATTGCCATTTTGTGCTTGTCCCACACCCAGACTTTTGATCTTCAATGATAAAAATGAATGGTAAAAAAACGTTTTTTCTAATGTTTTAAAATATCTCTGAATAAAATATCAGTAAAATAATCAAAACATAATTGAGGTATTCAATGTCATACAACTGTTGTGATTTTTTTAAACAAAATGTAGTTGTCATACACTATTGCCGTGATTTCTACCACAACACTGTAATGTCCCTTTAAACAGTTTGTATGAAAGATTGTTTGGGTAGTTTCTATGGAGATAAACAGTGACATCAGAGCACATGTATATAGTGCCAAATCACAACAAACAGTTGCCCCAAGACGCTTTATATTGTAAGGCAATGGTGTGGTGGAAATTACATTTACAAGGCCAATAGTGCCCGTAGTTAAAGAATCACCTGTAAATAAAAACAAAATACAATGATTTGCAAATCCTCTTCAACCTATATTCAACTGAATACACCACAAAGACAAGATATTTAATGTTCAAACTGATAAACCTTACTGTTTTTGTACAAATATTTGCTCATTTTGAAATGGATGCCTGAAACACATTTCAAAAAAGCTGGGACAGTGGTATGTTTATCACTGTTACACCACCTTTCCTTCTAACAACACTCAGTAAGCATTTGGGAACTGAGGACACCAATTGTTGAAGCTTTGTAGGTGGAATTCTTTCCCATTCTTGCTTGATTTATGACTTCAGTTTGTCAGCAGTCCGGGGTCTCCAATGTCGTATTTTGCGCTTCATAATGTGCCACACATTTTCAATGGGCAACAGGTCTGGACTGCAGGCAGGCCAGTCTAGTACCTGCACTCTTTTTCTACAAAGCCACGCTGTTGTAACACGTGCAGAATGTGGCTTGGCATTGTCTTGCTGAAATACGCAGGGACGTCCCTGAAAAAGACGTTGCTTGAATGGCAGCATGTGTTGCTCCAAAACCTGGATGTACCTTTCAGCACTGATGGTACCATCACAGATGTGTTAGTGCCCATGCCATGGGCACTAACACACCATCATACTGTTACAGATGCTGGCTTTTGAACTTTGCGCTGGTAACAATCTGGATGGTCTTTTTCCTCTTTTGTCCGGAGGACAGGACGTCCATGATTTGGTGGTTGGCTCTCACTGCGGTATTGGATCACTTCCTGTTCCGGAGCACAGCGGTGTTTTGCTGTATCTGTTAGCTGTTTAATCTGCGTAGTTAGATTGATCTAGATAACTAGATAACGATTTGTTTCACAGTGCAATCTTCACGTGCCTTAACTAAAGCACTCCCTCTGCTGAATCACCTCTAAATTATTTACACATTATTCACTTTGTGTGTTTTTAGGAATCTGCTAGCTTAGCGCAGCTACTAGCTCTTAGCCGGTTTAGCATGGCGGCTTCTCCTGTCTCTCCTGCACTTCTCTGCTCTGGGTGTGAAATGGTTAGTTATTCCTCGGCCTCTTTTAGCAGTAATGATACTTGTAATAAGTGTAGCATATTCGTAGCTTTGGAGGCCAGGCTGGGTGAATTGGAGACTCGGCTCCGCACCTTTGAAAATCCTACAGCTAGTCAGGCCCCTGTAGTCGGTGCGGACCAAGGCAGCTTAGCCACCGTTAGCTGTCCCCCAGCAGATCCCGAGCAGCCGGGAAAGCAGGCCAGCTGGGTGACTGTGAGGAGGAAGCGTAGTCCTAAACACAAGCCCCCTGTACACCACCAACCCGTTCACATCTCTAACCATTTTTCCCCACTCGGCGACACACCCGCCGAGGAACAAACTCTGGTTATTGGCGACTCTGTTTTGAGAAATGTGAAGTTAGCGACACCAGCAACCATAGTCAATTGTCTTCCGATGGCCAGAGCAGGCGACATTGAAGGAAATTTGAAACTGCTGGCTAAGGCTAAGCGTAAATTCGGTAAGATTGTAATTCACGTCGGCAGTAATGACACCCGGTTACGCCAATCGGAGGTCACTAAAATTAACATTGAATTGGTGTGTAAGTTTGCAAAAACAATGTCGGACTCTGTAGTTTTCTCTGACCGCCTCCCCAATCAGACCGGAAGTGACATATTTAGCCGCATGTTCTCCTTGAATTGCTGGCTGTCTGAGAGGTGTCCAAAAAATGAGGTGGGCTTCATAGATAATTGGCAAAACTTCTGAGGAAAACCTGGTCTTGTTAGGAGAGACAGCATCCATCACACTTTGGATGGAGCAGCTCTCATTTCTAGAAATCTGGCCAATTTTATTAAACCCTCCAAACCGTGACTATCCAGGTTTGGGACCAGGAAGCAGAGTTGTAGTCTTACACACCTCTCTGCAGCTTCTCTCCCCCTGCCATCCGCCCAATACCTCATCCCCGTAGAGACGGTGCCTGCTCCCAGATCACCAACAACCAGTAAAAATCTATTTAAGCATAAAAATTCAAAAATAAAAAATAATATAGCACCTTCAACTGCACCACAGACTAAAACAGTTAAATGTGGTCTATTAAACATTAGGTCTCTCTCTTCTAAGTCCCTGTTAGTAAATGATATAATAATTGATCAACATATTGATTTATTCTGTCTTACAAAAACCTGGTTACAGCAGGATGAATATGTTAGTTTAAATGAGTCAACACCCCCGAGTCACACTAACTGTCAGAATGCTCGTAGCATGGGCCGAGGGGGAGGATTAGCAGCAATCTTCCACTCCAGCTTATTAATTAATCAAAAACCCAGACAGAGCTTTAATTCATTTGAAAGCTTGTCTCTTAGTCTTGTCCATCCAAATTGGAAGTCCCAAAACCCAGTTTTATTTGTTGTTATCTATCGTCCACCTGGTCGTTACTGTGAGTTTCTCTGTGAATTTTCAGACCTTTCGTCTGACTTAGTGCTTAGCTCAGATAAGATAATTATAGTGGGCAATTTTAACATCCACATAGATGCTGAGAATGACAGCCTCAGTACTGCATTTAATCTATTATTAGACTCAATTGGCTTTGCTCAAAATGTAAATGAGTCCACCCACCACTTTAATCATACTTTAGATCTTGTTTTGACTTATGGTATGGAAATTGAAGACTTAACAGTATTCCCTGAAAACCCCCTTCTGTCTGATCATTTCTTAATAACATTTACATTTACTTTAATGGACTACCCAGCAGTGGGGAATACATTTCATTACAGTAGAAGTCTTTCGGAAAGCGCTGTAACTAGGTTTAAGGATATGATTCCTTCTTTGTTATGTTCTCCAATGCCATATACCAACACAGTGCAGAGTAGCTACCTAAACTCTGTGAGTGAAATAGATTATCTAGTCAATAGTTTTACATCCTCATTGAGCATATCTTTGGATGCTGTAGCTCCTCTGAAAAAGAGAGCCTTAAATCAGAAGTGCCTGACTCCGTGGTATAACTCACAAACTCACAGCTTAAAGCAGATAACCCGGAAGTTGGAGAGGAAATGACGTCTCACTAATTTAGAAGATCTTCACTTAGCCTGGAAAAAGAGTCTGTTGCTCTATAAAAAAGCCCTCCGTAAAGCTAGGACATCTTTCTACTCATCACTAATTGAAGAAAATAAGAACAACCCCAGGTTTCTTTTCAGCACTGTAGCCAGGCTGACAAAGAGTCAGAGCTCTATTGAGCTGAGTATTCCTTTAACTTTAACTAGTAATGACTTCATGACTTTCTTTGCAAATATAATTTTAACTATTAGAGAAAAAATTATTCATAACCATCCCAAAGACATATTATCTTTGGCTGCTTTCAGTAATGCTGGTATTTGGTTAGACTCTTTCTCTCCGATTGTTGTGTCAGTTATTTTCATTAGTCACTTCCTTCAAACCATTAACATGTCTATTAGACCCCATTCCTATCAGGCTGCTCAAGGAAGCCCTACCATTAATTAATGCTTCGATATCACCCCAGTAGTACCATCTCACCCCAATAGAGCGCTAGTAATAGAGTAATAGAGTAATAGAGCAAGTTAGGGCTGGATCAGGTGACCCCGAACCATCCCTTAGTTATGCTGCTATAGACTTAGAGTGCTGGGGGGTTCCCATGATGCACTGAGTGTTTCTTTCTCTTTTTGCTCTGTATGCACCACTCTGCATTTAATCATTAGTGATTGATCTCTGCTGTCTTCTACAGCATGTCTTTTTCCTGATTCTCTCCCCTCAGCCCCAACCAGTCCCAGCAGAAGATTGCCCCTCCCTGAGCCTGGTTCTGCTGGAGGTTTCTTCCTCTTAAAAGGGAGTTTTTCCTTCCCACTGTCGCCAAGTGCTTGCTCATAGGGGGTCGTTTTGACCATTGGGGATTTTCTGTAATTATTGTATGGCTTTTGCCTATCAATATAAAGCGCCTTGGGGCAACTGTTGTTGTGATTTGGCGCTATATAAATAAAATTGATTTGATTTGATTTGATTTCCAAAAACAATTTGAAATGTGGACTCATCAGACCACAGCACACTTTTCCACTTTGAGTCTGTCCATTTCAAATGAGCTCGGGCTCAGAGAAGGCGGCGGCATTAATGGATGTTGTTGATACATGGCCTCTGCTTTGCATGGTAGAGGTTTAACTTGCACTTATAGATGTAGTGATGAACTGTGTTAACTGACAATGGTCTCCTGAAGTGTTCCTGAGCCCACGCGGTAAGATCCTTTACACAATGATGTCGGTGTTTAATGCAGTGCCGCCTGAGGGATCAAAGGTCACGGGCATTCAAATCAAATCAAATCAATTTTATTTATATAGCGCCAAATTACAACAAACAGTTGCCCCAAGGTGCTTTATATTGTAAAGCAAAAGCCATACAATAAATACAGAAAAACCCCAACGGTCAAAACGACCCCCTGTGAGCAAGCACTTGGCGACAGTGGGAAGGAAAAATTCCTTTTAACAGGAAGAAACCTCCAGCAGAACCAGGCTCAGGGAGGGGCAGTCTTCTCCTGGGACTGGTTGGGGCTGAGGGGAGAGAATCAGGAAAAAGACATGCTGTAGAAGACAGCAGAGATCAATCACTAATGATTAAATGCAGAGTGGTGCATACAGAGCAAAAAGAGGTGAATAAAAAGAACCACTCAGTACATCATGGGAACCCCCCAGCAGTCTAAGTCTATAGCAGCATAACTAAGGGATGGTTCAGGGTCACCTGATCCAGCCCTAACAATATAAGCTTTAGCAAAAAGGAAAGTTTTAAGCTTAATCTTAAAAGTAGAGAGGGTGTCTGTCTCCGTAATCTGAATTGGAAGCTGGTTCCACAGGAGAGGAGCCTGAAAGCTGAAGGCTCTGCCTCCCATTCTACTCTTACAAACCCTAGGAACTACAAGCAAGCCTGCAGTCTGAGAGCGAAGTGCTCTATTGGGGTGATATGGTACTATGAGGTCCCGAAGATAAGTTGGGACCTGATTATTCAAAACCTTATAAGTAAGAAGAAGAATTTGAAATTATCTGCTGGAATTAACAGGGAGCCAATGAAGATAAGCCAATATGGGTGAAATATGCTCTCTCCTTCTAGTCCCTGTCAGTACTCTAGCTGCAGCATTTTGAATTAACTGAAGGCTTTTCAGGGAACTTTTAGGACAACCTGATAATAATGAATTACAGTAGTCCAGCCTAGAAGAAATAAATGCATGAATTAGCTTTTCAGCATCACTCTGAGACAAGACCTTTCTAATTTTAGAGATATTGCACAAATGCAAAAAAAGCAGTCCTACATATTTGCTTAATATGCACATTGAAGGACATATCCTGATCAAAAATGACTCCAAGATTTCTCACAGTATTACTGGCGGTCAGGGTAATGCCATCCAGAGTAAGGATCTGGTTAGACACCATGTTTCTAAGATTTGTGGGACCTGTTGTGAAAGTGTAGGAACACGGACCCACAACAGGGGGCGCAAATGAATGGACAATGGAGAAGATAAATAACAAGTTTTACTATTGTGAAACGAGCACAACCAATACAACAATCAACAATTTGGGGGTAAGCCGAATTCTGCTGGTGTCGTGTGGGCAGGCTCGAAGGTAGGAGACGTCCGTCCAGGTCGAACCGGAACCATCCAGATTTCCTCTGCCACCGAACCCTGGAAGTACTGGAACCGCCAAGTCCCGAATTCCCAGGTGGCCACTGCCTCCGCTCGTCGTATCCGGTACTGCTGGCAAGAGAGAGCAACAACACACAGGTGTGGATGCGGCTGCACCCAGTAACATGGAGAGGGGAGAAGCTGCCTCCACCTCTCGTCCCAAAAAAGCAGGAAGGTGAGTACTTATCTAGTCACTCGGCCTGCGGTAGTCCGCTGTCCTGAAAGGTTTAACAAGTTTATCAATTAACACAGAATATGCTGCAGAGAATGTTACCTCTATCTCAAGGCGATATCTCGGCATCGAGGTGGAGACGCCGTCCTGATGATATACCTCCGTGTTGAGTGGAGTCAGCTGTGTCCAGTAATGGGTGACAGCTGTCACCCTGGCTGCTCTCATCAGGCGGCAGCGCCCTCTGGTGCCTGGAGCCCGCACTCCAGGCAGGGCGCCCTCTGCTGGTGGTGGGCCAGCAGTACCTCCTCTTCAGCGGCCCACACAACAGGACCCCCCCCTCAACGGGCGCCTCCTGGCGCACGACCGGGCTTGTCCGGATGGCGACGGTAGAAGTCGGCCAGGAGGGCCGGGTCCAGGATGAAGCTCTTCTTCACCCAGGAGCGTTCTTTGGGGCCGTACCCCTCCCAGTCCACCAGGTACTGAAAACCCCGGCCCATTCGACGGACATCGAGGAGCCGGCGCACGGTCCAAGCCGGTTCCCCGTCGATGATCCGGGCAGGAGGTGGTGCCGGACCCGGGGTGCAGAGGGGTGAGGTGTGATGGGGTTTTATCCGGGAGACATGAAACACTGGGTGGATCCGCAGCGAGGCCGGAAGCTGAAGCCTCACTGCGGCGGGATTGATGACTTTGAGGATCTTGAAGGGACCGATGTATCGTTCTTGGAGCTTGGGGGAGTCCACTTGAAGGGGAATGTCCTTGGTGGACAACCACACTTCCTGCCCAGGATGATACGTGGGGGCCGGGGCCCGCCGCCGGTCTGCATGTTTCTTCGCCCTCGTCCGGGCCTTCAACAAAGCAGAGCGGGCGGCACGCCACACCCGACGGCACTTCCGTAGGTGGGCCTGGACCGAGGGCACACCGACCTCTCCCTCGACCACCGGAAACAAGGGGGGCTGATACCCCAAGCACACCTCAAACGGGGAGAGGCCAGTGGCTGATGACACTTGGCTGTTGTGGGCGTACTCGATCCAGGCCAGGTGGGTACTCCAGGCCGTCGGGTGCGCGGCTGTCACACAGCGTAGTGTCTGCTCCAATTCTTGGTTGGCCCGCTCTGCCTGCCCGTTGGTCTGGGGGTGGTACCCGGACGAAAGGCTGACCGAGGCCCCCAGTTCCCGGCAGAAGCTCCTCCAAACGTGTGAGGTAAACTGGGGACCGCGATCGGAGACGATGTCTGATGGTATATCATGCAGACGGACGACGTGGTGGACCAGGAGGTCCGCTGTCTCCTGGGCCGTTGGGAGCTTCGGGAGGGCCACGAAGTGGGCCGCCTTGGAGAAACGGTCCACTATCGTGAAGACGACGGTGTTTCCCTGGGACGGCGGGAGACCCGTGACAAAGTCCAGGCCGATGTGGGACCAGGGGCGATGAGGCACGGGCAGTGGCTGTAGCTGCCCTGAGGTCTTTCTGTGGTCGGCCTTGCCCCTGGCGCAGGTGGTACAGGCCTGGACGTAGTCCCGGACGTCGGCCTCCAGGGATGCCCACCAGAAGCGTTGCCGGACGACTGTCACGGTCCTTCGCACCCCAGGGTGACAGGAGAGTTTAGAACCGTGACAGAAGTCCAGGACTGCAGCCCTAGCTTCTGGTGGGACGTATAGTCTGTTCTTTGGTCCGTTTCCGGGGTCCGGGTCATGGGTCAGGGCCTCCCGGACGGTCTTCTCCATGTCCCAGGTGAGGGCGGCCACGATAGCGGACTCCGGGATGATGGGATCCGGGGGATCCGACGGTTCCGTTTTGACTTCGTCTTCGTGCACCCGGGACAATGCATCCGATCTTTGATTCTTGGTCCCGGGACGGTAGGTAATCCGGAAGTCAAAACGGCCAAAGAACAGTGACCAGCGGGCTTGCCTGGGGTTCAGCCGCTTGGCGGTCCTGATGTACTCCAGGTTCCGATGGTCAGTGAAAACCGTGAATGGCACGGCTGTTCCCTCCAACAGATGTCTCCACTCTTCGAGGGCCTCTTTCACAGCAAGGAGTTCCCGATTGCCGACGTCATAGTTCCGTTCAGCGGGGGTCAACCTGCGGGAAAAATAGGCACACGGGTGAAGGACCTTATCGGTCTTCCCGCTCTGGGAGAGCACCGCTCCTATCCCTGAGTCCGAGGCATCCACTTCAACCACTAACTGGCGGCTAGGATCGGGCTGCACCAGAACTGGTGCAGACGAAAAGCGCCGTTTCAACTCCTTGAACGCGGCTTCGCACCGATCCGACCAGGTGAAGGGGACTTTTGGTGAGGTCAGGGCTGTCAGGGGGCTAACTACCTGACTGTAGCCCTTAATGAACCTCCTGTAGAAATTAGCAAAGCCGAGGAACTGTTGCAGCTTCCTACGGCTTGTGGGTTGGGGCCAGTCTCTCACCGCCGCAACCTTGGCCGGATCAGGGGCGACGGAGTTGGAGGAGATGATAAACCCCAGGAAGGACAAAGAAGTGCGGTGGAATTCACACTTCTCGCCCTTCACAAACAGGCGGTTCTCCAATAACCGCTGCAGGACCTGACGGACATGCCGGACATGAGTCTCAGGATCCGGGGAAAAGATGAGTATATCGTCCAGATACACTAAGACGAACCGGTGCAGGAAGTCCCGCAAGACATCGTTTACCAACGCTTGGAAAGTCGCGGGAGCATTAGTGAGACCGAACGGCATGACCAGGTACTCAAAATGACCTAACGGGGTGTTAAATGCCGTCTTCCATTCGTCTCCCTTCCGGATCCGAACCAAATGATACGCATTCCTAAGATCAAGCTTGGTGAAGATTTTGGCTCCATGCAAGGGGGTGAACACTGAATCCAACAAGGGCAACGGGTATCGATTGCGAACCGTGATTTCGTTCAACCCCCTATAATCAATGCATGGACGAAGCCTGCCATCCTTTTTACCCACAAAAAAGAAACCAGCACCCATCGGAGAGGTGGAATTCCGGATCAACCCGGCAGCTAATGAGTCCCGGATGTAGGTCTCCATTGATTCACGCTCCGGCCGTGAGAGGTTGTACAGCCTACTGGACGGGAACTCACTGCCTGGAACCAAATCAATGGCACAATCATACGGGCGGTGGGGAGGAAGCGTGAGAGCCAGATCCTTGCTGAACACGTCAGCGAGGTCATGGTACTCCGCCGGCACCGCCTTCAGATTGGGCGGGACTCGGACCTCCTCCTTAGCTTGGGAGCCGGGAGGAACCGAGGAACCTAGACACTCCCGATGGCAGGTTTCGCTCCACTGAACCACTACCCCGGACGGCCAATCGATCCGGGGATTGTGTTTTAGCATCCAGGGAAAACCCAAAACCACACGGGAGGTGGCCTGAGTCACAAAGAACTCGATCACCTCCCGGTGGTTACCTGACACCACCAGAGTTACTGGAGGTGTCTTATGCGTGATTGGTGGGAGTAGGGAGCCATCTAGTGCCCGAACCTGCACAGGCGAGGTAAGAGCCACCAGAGGGAGCCCTATCTCCCTCGCCCATCTACTGTCTAGCAGATTCCCCTCGGAGTCCGTGTCCACCAGTGCTGGGGCCTTCAGGGTTGAATCCTCAAACAGGATCGTGACTGGGAGTCGTGTGGCAATGTGGGTGTGTCCCACGTGAATGTTTCGGCCCACCCCTGGCCCAGTCTCTAGGGGCGGGCGTTGGAGTTTAACCGCTCGGGGCAGTCGTTTGCCAGATGCTCAATCGAGCCACAAACAAAACAAGCTCCGTGGGCCCGCCTCCTTTGTGCTCCAGGTGCCCTAAATGTTGCCCTGCTCGTGTCCATAGCTTCGTCAGCAGGGGGAGCCGTAGGCGCACGGAGCGCAGGAACAGAGGAGCGTGGGGAGGGCGGAGCTCGGTCGGAACCGGAAGGGAGAGGGACGACGCGTGCCTGGCCACGCCCTTCGCCTCGTTCCCGACGGCGTTCCTCTAGCCGGTTGTCGAGTCGTATGACTAGATCGATGAGCCCATCTAAATCCCGCGGTTCGTCCTTCGCCACCAGGTGCTCTTTTAGGACCAGTGACAGTCCGTTTACAAAGGCGGCGCGGAGGGCAGTGCTATTCCAGCTGGATCTCGCCACCGCGATGCGGAAGGCGACTGCATAGGCAGCTGCGCTCCGACGCCCCTGTCTTATTGACAGTAGCGCGGTTGAAGCGGTCTCTCCTCTATTGGGATGATCGAACACCGTTCTGAGCTCCCGCACAAACCCATCGTATGTATGAAGGAGCCGTGAGTTCTGCTCCCAGAGCGCTGTAGCCCAAGCGCGTGCCTCCCCGCGAAGCAGGTTTATTACATAAGCTACTTTGCTAGCGTCAGTCGCGTACATCACGGGACGCTGTGCGAAGACGAGCGAACACTGCATCAAAAAATCCGCGCACGTCTCCACACAGCCTCCGTACGGTTCTGGAGGGCTTATGTATGCTTCTGGGGACGGAGGGAGGGGCCGTTGAACGACCAGTGGAACGTCACTAGTACGCGCAGGGTCCTCGGGAGGGAGAGCCGCAGCGGCGCCCGAAGGGCGTGCTTCCACTTGTGCGGCGAGAGCCTCCACCCTGCGGTTTAGGAGAACGTTCTGCTCGGTCATTAAATCCATCCGAGTGGTGAAAGCGGTGAGGATCCGCTGCAACTCACCGATTACCCCTCCCGAAGACGCAGACGCTCCCTGTTCTTCCATTGGCCGTTCAACAGCCGGTTGACGCCCCTCGGGATCCATGACGCTGGCCGAGATATCCTGTTGTGAAAGTGTAGGAACACGGACCCACAACAGGGGGCGCAAATGAACGGACAATGGAGAAGATAAATAACAAGTTTTACTATTGTGAAACGAGCACAACCAATACAACAATCAACAATTTGGGGGTAAGCCGAATTCTGCTGGTGTCGTGTGGGCAGGCTCGAAGGTAGGAGACGTCCGTCCAGGTCGAACCGGAACCATCCAGATTTCCTCTGCCACCGAACCCTGGAAGTACTGGAACCGCCAAGTCCCGAATTCCCAGGTGGCCCCTGCCTCCGCTCGTCGGATCCGGTACTGCTGGCAAGAGAGAGCAACAACACACAGGTGTGGATGCTGCTGCACCCAGTAACACGGAGAGGGGAGAAGCTGCCTCCACCTCTCGTCCCAAAAAAGCAGGAAGGTGAGTACTTATCTAGTCACTCGGCCTGCGGTAGTCCGCTGTCCTGAAAGGTTTAACAAGTTTATCAATTAACACAGAATATGCTGCAGAGAATGTTACCTCTATCTCAAGGCGATATCTCGGCATCGAGGTGGAGACGCCGTCCTGATGATATACCTCCGTGTTGAGTGGAGTCAGCTGTGTCCAGTAATGGGTGACAGCTGTCACCCTGGCTGCTCTCATCAGGCGGCAGCGCCCTCTGGTGCCTGGAGCCCGCACTCCAGGCAGGGCGCCCTCTGGTGGTGGTGGGCCAGCAGTACCTCCTCTTCAGCGGCCCACACAACAGGACCAAGTACAATAACTTCAGTTTTATCTGAATTTAAAAGCAGGAAATTAGAGGTCATCCATGTCTTTATGTCTGAAAGAAATTGCTGCAGTTTAACTAAATGGTGTGTGTCCTCTGGCTTCATGGATAGATAAAGCTGGGTATCATCTGCGTAACAATGAAAATTTAAGCAATGCTTTCTAATAATACTGCCTAAGGGAAGCATGTATAAAGTGAATAAAATCGGTCCTAGCACAGAACCTTGTGGAACTCCATAATTATCCTTAGTCCGTGAAGAAGACTCCCCATTTACATCAACAAATTGTAATCTATTAGATAAATATGATTCAAACCACTGCAGCGCAGTGCCTTTAATACCTTTGGCATGCTCTAATCTCTGTAATAAAATTTTATGGTCAACAGTATCAAAAGCTGCACTGAGGTCTAACAGGACGAGCACAGAGATGCGTCCACTGTCTGAAGTCACAAGGCTTTTTGAATATGATGCCACAAGCTTGGCACACCTTATCTTTGGGCAGTTTTTCCTTTTCCTCTTTGCAGCATCTCTCAAGCTCCATCAGGTTGAATGAGGAGCATTGGTGGACAGCCATTTTTATTTCTCTCCAGACATGTTCAATCAAATTCAGGTCTGGGCTATGGCTAAGCCACTCAAGGATATTCACTGAACTGTCCTGAAGCCACTCCTTTGATATCTTGGCTCTGTGCTTGAGGTCATTCTCCTGCTGAAATATGAGCCATTGCACCAGTCTAAGGTCAAGAGCGCTCTGGAGCAGGTTTTCATCCAGAATGTCTCTGTACAATCCTGACTAGTCTCCCAGTTCCTGACGCTGAAAACCATCCCTACAGCAAGATGCTGCCACCACTATGCTTCACTGTAGGGGTGGTGCCTGGTTTCTGTGGAGGAAATGTCTATGTTTTAGATGCTTAGGACATCTTATGAATGCCTGTGTTTCACAATGCTTGATTCATGCCCTCATATAAAACTGACAGCTAAACAGTGCTTTGTCTGCATGGAACAGCCTTGCATGCTTGGCCAGACAATAGTTATCTCTGAAGACGCCGACACTGAAGCAACGCTATTATTTAATTTAAAACTGTTTTCCCTGGGGACATGTTTTCTAACCTTCAGGGTGCCTCTCTGTCCTCAGTGCTTGTAACAACACCCCTGGGCCAGATTATGCTCCCTGGCCTTTAATGTGCTAATGGGGGATGCGGGGGTGCCTTTTACCCTCCTACAGACTACTTTTGTACTGTCTGGGACAGTTGGAGGAATCAAAAGACTACTGGGAGTGTTTATTTTCACTGTGTCAACAGGATGGGGAAAACATTTCTCCACAATTTCCTCCAAATATGATGCTTGGCATTCACACCAAAGAGCTCAATCTTTGTCTCATCAGACCACATTATTTTGTTTCTCATGGTCTGAGAGTTATCAGGTCCCTTTTGGCAAACTCTAGGTGGGCTGTCTTGTGCCTTTTACTAAGGAGTGGCTTCTGTCTGACCACTCTACCATAAAGGCCTGATTGGTGGATTGCTGCAGAGATGGCTGTCCTTCTGGAAGGTTCTTCTCTCTCCACAGAGGAATGTTGGGGCTCTGACAGAGTGACCATCAGGTTCTTGGTCACCTCCCTGACTAAGGCTCTTCTCCCCCAATCGCTCAGTTTAGATGGATGGCCAGCTCTAGGAGAAGCCATGGTGTATCCGAACTTATTCCATTTTTGGATGATGGAGGCCACTGTGCTCATTTGGACCTTCAATGCACCAGAAATGTTTCTGTACCTTTCCCCAGATTTTCAAGACAATACTGTTTCTGAGGTCTACAAACAATTCCTTTGACTTCATGTTTGGTTTGTGCTCTGACTTGTTTCTCAAGACCAGGCACCTAAGTGGCTCTACTCCTTTTTTTTTTTTTTTTTAGATATTTAGATGTACCTTAATATACACTGGTAGAATTCTACTTTAGATTTGGAACGTATAATAGAAGATATACCTAACTGAATTTTCATGGACTGTCAACTGTGGGACGTTATATGTACACAAGTGTGTGCCTTCCCAAATCATGTCCACTCAACTGAATTTAGCCCAGGTGGACTCCATTTAAGCTATAGAAACACCTATAAAAGATGATCAGTGGAAACAGGATGCCCCTGAGCTCAATTTTGAGCTGCATGCCAAAGGCTGTTGTCAGGGCTCATGGTAGGCTGAAACCAGAAGTCGTAGGAGACCAATGCAGACTCACAGCCATGGTTGGTTTAGATGAATAATAGGCTTTATCTTGAAACCAGGCATTGGGTTCGGTACACAGGTAGTCAGACATGGAAGCAGAGGTATCAGACATGGTACAGGCTGGGATGTGGTCCCTAAACCAGGCAGGGTTCGTTCACACGGTGTTGAGGTATAAAGCAGGCAAAACAAAGGCAGAGTCAAAATACAGGCGGCGTTCAGGATACGGCAAGGTGGAGGTCGAAGCACAAAAGCAAGGTCAAATCACACAAGAGCAAACTGGACAAGAATGAGAGGTGAGAAAGTGAACAAAGTCAACAACCGGGCACTGAGCGGTGGAACTGTGAGGGTTTTAAAGAGGAGCTAACTAATCAGGTTGATGTGAAGCAGGTATGTGGAAGGTTCGGGAAAGAGGTGTGGTTAAGTGAACAAAGAAGAGAGAAGAAAGGCAAGAGCGTGCAGGAGGGCAAAACCAAAGTGGTGCAAAGCAAGATAAGTATAGGTGACAGAAAAACTAACTGAATAACGTGATGTGTTCAAAACAAACAATAATGCGTGAGCAAAACAAAAAGGGGTAGAACTAAGAAATACTGTGACTAGTCTAAAGAGGGCAAACAGACAAATGACTAACTAGAAAATAAGTTATAAGCAAACAAAACCAGAGGTTATAGCATAGCACAATAAATAACAAACAGAACTTTTTTTTTGCCAGCTTGCACTCGACCGAGACGGACGCACTTTTCTCTTCTCCCTCCCTCCTTATCTTTCCTGCTTTTGTGGCGTGTTTTCTGTGAGGCTGCAGCTTTGCTCTTCTGGAAACGACAAAAATGGATCTGTTAAAGTGGTCTCTGAACGCAATTGACACTATTTTTTCTACAAGACCTTCGGGAGCGGAGGACCCGACCTGTCCTGCTGGGACGCATGTGATGAGTTACGTGATGGACTCGTGGAGGAGATGGCAGGTCATGTGCCTTTAGATGCTTTCTGTGGAGGACGTTGAAGATGTGTACATATTCGGCTTGGTGGTGACCGGCTTTCTGATGTGTGGTGCGGGCACTCTGCTGGTTTACCGGAAAATCAAGAAAGTGGAAGCAGCTTTGATTGGTCGTTCCAAGCTGCCCTATATGATTGATTCGATTGGGAAGGCAGTGGCTGCGCAGTCGGCGGGGGTTAACCGCGCGTTGGATGACATCTCGAGGAAGATTGTAGCCCTGGAAACCTGCTATGACCATCTGTGAAGACCACATTCTACATTTCAGATGCATTGAGATCCACTCTGTTCTCAGAACTGTGGAATCTTTCAGGCGTCTGTTAATCTGGCTATTCATTTGGCTTCCCCAAATACAGCTGCACTTCAAGGTCGCTGTGATAAGAAACCTCCTCAGAAGATCAACACCTAAGCCTCGCTCCCTGGTCTTCCCCCCTCCCCTCAGCTTCTCCAGCTCTGACGTGAACTGTGAACTGTCCAGGACTTTCTCAGCCTGCACAGGGCTGTTCCCTTCGCCCCCCCCAGACTGTCAGACAAGGCCGTTGACGGCGCCGAACTGGCTGCCTTCCGGAGTGTTCTGATAAACTGGTCCTTTCAAATCTCGGTTGTCGTCCTGTGTTCTTGTTTTGTCTCTGTGATTATTGTTTTTTGTGCTAATGGGATTTTTTTTTTTCCTCATTGCCGCTGTGTAATGCAGCAGCTATGAGGGTTTTTTTTCTTCTCCTTTTCCCTCGTGTTTTGCTTTCATATATATGTTTTATGTACTGGGCCGGCCTATGTGTTGTGTGTTATGTGTGTTGTTTGTTATGGGTCGGTGTTGGTTTGCTCAGCCCTGCTGTTGACCAAGGCAGGGATGTACATCTGGAGCTGGTCCCCGGGCGCCTAATGGCGACCTCTGCTCCTACTGGCAAATAGGATGGGTTAAATGCAGTAGCCACATTTCATTGTGCAGGAAAGTTCTTCTGTTCTGTGCATATGACAATAAAATTTCCTTGATTTCCTTGATTCCTTAACCTGATAAGAAACACAAGATAAATAACCAAAACCTGAGACTAAAGTATAAAACAATAAATGTGATAAATAGAACAAAACTAAGACTAAAACAACTATAGGAACCAAGAGTGAAAGCAAAACAATAAGCAGTAAAGTAAAACTATAAATGTGGTAAGCAAATGATACACAGAGTGTTGTGTGGGCCGCCCGAAGAGGAGGTACTGCTGGCCCAACACCAGAAGGCGCCCTGCCTGATGTCGGGCTTCAGGCACCAGAGGGCGTAGTCGCCTCGCAGGAGCACCAAGAGCCCAGAGCTGACAGCTGTCAGTCATCATCTCATCACCACATCATGTCCATAAAAGCCTGGGAGAGACACCATAACTCCGCCGAGTTATCAGCTTACCCGACAGGTAACCGACTCAGCCGTCTTGTGCCGTACGCACATGTTTTGCTTCTGATATTTGCAGTCGTGATCCTTTGTATACTTACAGCTTGGAGCTGGGTTTGTGGAAGTTTGGAGGAGCTGGCGTTTCCACTCCTCACTTTCCTAACTTTCTAAGTATTACATTAGGCACTGCACATTTTCAGTGTTCCTGTTTTCTGGGAGTGGTGGATTATTCCCTCAGGAGAGGAACTGAACTTTTGCTGACTGTTGCTGGGTGTACACACACCCACCGTAACCTGTTTGTTTTCCCTGCCAGCAGTACCGGAGCTGACAGCTGGGAGCAGTAGCCACCTGGGGACTCGGGATTTGGCGGCTCCGGTGGACTGCAGGTCTCCGTTGACGGTGGAACCTTGTGGGTCCTGGCTCTTCTCTGGATGGGCATCTCCTATCCTCGGGCCTGCCCACACGTCACCTTGTTTTTGTGGAACTTTATTTGACAGACTAAAGCAGTATTCGACCTGTAGTGCACATTTGCAATATTAAATTGTATTTATTGGCATCTCTATTGTCCGTTCTTTTACGCCCCCTGTGTGGGTCCGTGTCTTACACTTTCCCAACACAGAGAGTAAATCAAACAAAACCAATTAGAACCGAAGCATGACCATGAAAACTTGACGTGACAAAACACAGAAGGCTCAGAGCATGGAAGATGAACAGGGTCGAGAACAATACCAGCAAGGCCTAAAGGGCCAGATCATGACAGCTGTTAATACTTAAGTACGTGTGATTTCTTTGTAATTTTATTTTTAATAGATTAAAAATCTCAAACAACGTTTTTCACATTGTTATTATTGGGTGCTGGCTTTAGAATTTTGAGGAAAAAAAAATAACAATCTCATCCATTTTGGAATAAGACATAAGACAGTAACATAAAATGTGGAAAAAGTGAAGTACTGACAATATTTTCTGCATGCACTGTATATCGCTATTTTGTGAAAATTCTGTGGCTGTGAAAATTCCAACTTTAGGCATCGAAGAAAAAGCACTGTAAAACAATAAATAATGAAATAATAAATAAATAATAATTAAAAAAACATGAAAAAAGTGTGGCCAGCCACTCACAGACTTGCAGAATGATGACCATGAGCTTTATCTCATCAGTATTATTGGACCCACTGTTTCGACTGTCTTCTCCTCCTGGGAATGAGCATACAGTCCTCCACTGTGCGGTAATCCTGTATGCACTGTGCATCTTTTCTCACGGCTTTATTCATCAATGTCATTCAATATTACAACAATATAAATAGCCTGTGTGAAAACTACCTATAATGTCTTAATTGAAACATGCTTCACGGAAAAAAGACTTCTTCAGTCCATTTGTTGGTTTTGGTTTCCATGGATTTAGCACCCCTGAGCGTTGCATTTATGTGGACGTTGTCCAAGGATAAGCTCTTCACCAGGAACTGGCAGCTGGTGTCACTCATTTCCTGGACTGTTTTGATGTATTTATGAAACTGTTACTTTGTTTCAAATGTTTAAATCACGGTGAACTTTTTGGAACGTATGCATCCAGACTATGAGAAGCACTAAATGACAATTTCAATTGTGAAATCAATTGACAGTTACTTGGATTGATCACCCCTGGTGCCATTCATTGCCAGAACACAGGGGAAGGTGGGTGAAAAAAACAGCTGGAGAATCTTGGATAGTTTCATTCATCTTCAGCAGAGTGCATGGGACACAGATTATTACAGAATACACCATTCCCTTTCATTTTAACCAATTTGGATGAGAAAACTATGACTTGTTTAATAGAAACCAGCTGACTCTGTAGTATATATAACCTCCAGAGACCTGTTGCGGCTGTAGAGGCCGATGTGAGAGTGGTAGTCACGATCACATTGGTCGCATCTGAGCTCTGACTCTGGTCGGTGGGCTGGCATTACCTTTCTGTGTGCATGCTTTTCTGCTGCCACCACTGAAAATTTCTCTTCACCATTCTGCAGATGCCTGTGAAGCTTGCATCTCCAGCTGGAGCAGATCAGTCATTTGTGAGGTCCTCCCAGGAGTCTAACCCTAACCCTAACCCTCCCAGGAGTTGGGATTTGGCCATCCTCCATGAGGCATATGTGACCTCGCCAGTGCAGCTGACATTGTCTCAACAGGATGTACATGGTGGAGAGGCTAGCACGAGATTGGATGTCAATGTTGGTCAATTTGTCTTACCATCAGATGCTGAGTATGCATTAGAGACTTCTGAGGTGGAAGATGTTGAGCCTTTTCTGTTGGCAGGCATATGTGATCCATGCCTTGTTGACATACATTAAGGTGCTGAGGACACAGGCATTGTACACTGCCATCTTTGTCTTCATGATCATCTTGAGGTTTGTCCATTCTGTTGATGTGAGGCAAGCAAGTGTTGATCTTGCCATTGAGGGTGAGGTTATCGGTGATGGTGGACCCAAGGTACATGAACTGGTGAATGACGTTGAGGTCATAGACATCGATGGTGATGGCTGGTGGTGCCAGTATGTCTTGGCCTAGGATATTTGTTTTCTTGAGACTTCTAATGAGGCATGCATTTGGCACAGCACAAGAGAGAATTTGCCTACGGACCAGATCAGATGGCAGGCTCTTCAGTCTATCCCACCTGAAAGCAAGGACAATGATTCATGAAACCCTCATCAGAGACATGCTGCTAAGTGATGATGCCGCAGTTGCAACTCACACCCAACGGGAACTGCAGTTGCTGATGGACTGCTTCTCCCAGGCCTGTAAATCTGTCGTTCTCACCAGATGATCCCAAAGAGGTTTGGGGCCAGCATACAGCCTTGTTTGACCCCACTGTTGATGTTAAAGGGCTCCAAGAGGTAGCCAATGAACTGCCCAGTCCCCTTCATGTTGGAGTGGAAGGACATGATCAAGCTGTTAAGTCTTGGTGGACAGCTAATCTTTTGAAGAACCTTGATCAGACCATCTCTGCTGACAAGGTCGAAAACCTTAGTGAAGGCATTTGACCTCATCAGCAGAGTGAATGTACCGCTGTACATCACCTTAAATGTGATATGCAGGTGCACATGCTGCTCTCTACACTTCCCTGTAGTTGACGAAGGAGAAGATCATGTCTCCTGTGGACCTTCGAGCCAGGAAGCCACGCTGTGATTCCAGGTAGACACGCTCAGCCAACTTCTGTGGGTGAAACAGGACGACATGAGCATAGACTTTGCCAACAATGCTGGGAAGGGAGATGCCTCTGTAATTGTTGCAGTCATTTCTCTTGCCCTTATTTTTGTATAGCGTAATGATCCTGGCATCTCTCATCTCCTGTAGCACGGTTCCTGCTCTCCAAAACAGGCATAGGACTTCATACGTGGGGTACAGCAGGGTAGTTTTGCAGTGCTTGATGAGGTCTGGTAGAATACTGTCACTGCCTGGTGCTTTTCATGTGTCATATGTCAAGCTCTTCCATGAAGAGCATGCTCTCAATGGCGTCAAGGGCTGAGGGGGGCCACTGTGTCCTCTCTGGAGTAGAGGTCGGAATAGTGTTCTGCCCATCTGTCCATCTGCTGAGCTTGGCCAGTGATAACTTCCCCAGTTGCAGATTTAAGGGGAGCTGTGTTACTCTGCATTGGTCCCAGTGCATTTTGATGCTATCATACGTCCCTGTGATGTTGCCCGTTGCAGCAGCTATCGGGATTACCTCACACAGCTCTGTCCAGTACTCTGTACTTGACACAGTGCCTCATGGTGTGCTGGACCTTGCTCTGGGCAGCACTGAGCAGCTGCAGGCATGGGTGACACCAAGGGGGCGCTAGGGGGTGCTAGAGCTCCCCCTGGATTTGCCATAGCACCCCCAAGAAAATAATTCCTCATTTATTATTTTAATTTCATTTCATCCCATGTTTTTAAGGCCTTGTCTACACTGAAACTGACTTCTGCTATGCAATCTTTTTCTTTGTCATTTTCAAAAAGTGTTCCATTCAATAAATATCTCCGTTGTCAGAGATCCAGTGAAACTGCATTGAAAATGCTGTAGTACACATGCCAGGCCAGTATGTAGTGCTGTAATGCTTCCACAAAAAATGGAGAAGACGACGTGGGGCTAATGTAGCAACGAAAGCTAAAACTTTAGAAGCCGGCTCACAAATTAAATAACAGATTTAATCTGACCTGTTGCCATAATTCATCATCACAGATGAAAACTGTTGCACATGACACCCTTGTTTTGGAAGATGACGTCTGGAAATGCGTTAATTAATTTGAGTTTTTAAAGAAGCCCCTCAGCGTCTCCCTGCTCTAGGTGAGTTTTTCAGACTGAGCTGGATGATGCAAAAAGCTAAATTAGACTGTTAAATTACACTGTTAACAACATGTTACAGAGGCAGGACAATGACATCATCTTCTCAGTTTTTCATAGTAAGACACTTCTGGCATTTCCAGATTTATGTGATAAGTTAAATATTCCACTCAGAAAATAAACATTCATCAACAGAACTGATTGTTTTACACAAAATGAGTGTAACATGACATTCAACAATGTCATGATAATAAGAATAACAAGGCACCTTTCATTAATAAAAATCTGTGCTACAGGAAAAAAAAAAATAAAACCAGGGATAAATAACAGAATAGAAACATAAAATCTTAAGCTTAAAAACAGTCCCCAGTATGTAAACCAAAATAAAATAAAATAGAATAAAAAGACTAAGATGCAACAAATTCAAATTATTGAGACCTGTGATAGGCCTGTCTAAACAAGTATCAAATCAAATCAAATCAATTTTATTTATATAGCACCGAATCACAACAAACAGTTGCCCCAAGGCGCTTTATATTGTAAGGCAAAAGCCATACAATAATTACAGAAAAACCCCAACGGTCAAAACGACCCCTATGAGCAAGCACTTGGCGACAGTGGGAAGGAAAAACTCCCTTTTAACAGGAAGAAACCTCCAGCAGAACCAGGCTCAAGGAGGGGCAGTCTTCTGCTGGGACTGGTTGGGGCTGAGGGGAGAGAATCAGGAAAAAGACATGCTGTGGAAGAGAGCAGAGATCAATCACTAATGATTAAATGCAGAGTGGGGCATACAGAGCAAAAAGAGGTGAATAAAAAAGAAACACTCAGTGCATCATGGGAACCCCCCAGCAGTCTACGTCTATAGTAGCATAACTAAGGGATGGTTCAGGGTCACCTGATCCAGCCCTAACTATAAGCTTTAGCAAAAAGGAAAGTTTTAAGCTTAGTCTTAATAGTAGAGAGGGTGTCTGTCTCCCTAATACGAATTGGGAGCTGGTTCCACAGGAGAGGAGCCTGAAAACTGAAGGCTCTGCCTCCCATTCTACTCTTACAAACCCTAGGAACTACAAGTAAGCCTGCAGTCTGAGAGCAAAGCGCTCTATTGGAGTGATATGGTACTATGAGGTCCCTAAGATAAGATGGGACCTGATTATTCAAAACCTTATAAGTAAGAAGAAGAATTTTAAATTATATTCTGGAATTAACAGGGAGCCAATGAAGAGAAGCCAATATGGGTGAAATATGCTCTCTCCTTCTAGTCCCTGTCAGTACTCTAGCTGCAGCATTTTGAATTAACTGAAGGCTTTTCAGGGAACTTTTAGGACAACCTGATAATAATGAATTACAGTAGTCCAGCCTAGAAGAAATAAATGCATTAATTAGCTTTTCAGCATCACTCTGAGACAAGACCTTTCTAATTTTAGAGATATTGCGCAAATGCAAAAAAGCAGTCCTACATATTTGCTTAATATGGGCATTGAAGGACATATCCTGATCAAAAATGACTCCAAGATATCTCACAGTATTACTGGAGGTCAGGGTAATGCCATCCAGAGTAAGGATCTGGTTAGACACCATGTTTCTAAGATTTGTGGGGCCAAGTACAATAACTTCAGTTTTATCTGAATTTAAAAGCAGGAAAGTAGAGGTCATCCATGTCTTTATGTCTGAAAGACATTCCTGCAGGTTAACTAACTGGTGTGTGTCCTCTGGCCTCATGGCTTCAAACCACTGCAGCGCAGTGCCTTTAATACCTATGGCATGCTCTAATCTCTGTAATAAAATTTTATGGTCAACAGTATCAAAAGCTGCACTGAGGTCTAACAGGATGAGCACAGAGATGAGTCCACTGTCTGAGGCCATAAGAAAATCATCTGTAACCTTCACTAATGCTGTTTCTGTACTATGATGAATTCTGAAACCTGACTGAAACTCTTCAAATAGACCATTCCTCTGCAGATGATCAGTTAGCTGTTTTACAACTACCCTTTCAAGAATTTTTGAGAGAAAAGGAAGGTTGGAGATTGGCCTAAAATTAGCTAAGATAGCTGGGTCAAGTGATGGCTTTTTAAGTAATGGTTTAATTACTGCCACCTTAAAAGCCTGTGGTACATAGCCAACTAATAAAGATAGATTGATCATATTTAAGATCGAAGCATTAATTAATGGTAGGGCTTCCTTGAGCAGCCTGGTAGGAATGGGGTCTAATAGACATGTTGATGGTTTGGAGGAAGTGACTAATGAAAATAACTCAGAACAATCGGAGAGAAAGAGTCTAACTAAATACCAGCATTCCTGAAAGTATCTGTACAGACTTTTCTTAAAAGCTTCCACAGTTTGTGTAGCCCTCTTATGGTCAGGGAGGGAGTTGGCTGGCCAGAAGGCCCTGTCTCCCATAGTGTGAAGCTTGGTGCGAGGGAGACGGAGAAGATTAGTGTTGTATGAACGTGTGTGGGGAGTGAGGAGGTCTTTGAGGTGAGTGGGGGTCATTGCCATGGATGAATTGGTGGGTGATGAGAGCAATTTTAAAATTGATTCTGTAGGTGATGGGGAGCCCGTGAAGGTTATGGAGAATAGGTGTAATGTGCTCCTGTTTACATACTCTCATCAGAATTCTAGCTGCACTCTTTTGAATGTATTGGAGCCTTTGAAGGTTTTTCCAGAGATCCCAAACACCAGGGAGTTACAGTAGTCAAGCCTAGAGGAGAGAAAGGCATGGACAAGTTTTTTTTAGCATCAATGATGACGCTGTACTGCAGTGAGTGTAGTTTCAAGTTGTTGAAATGGTTCAGTTTTTGCTGCCTAAATATCCATGAGTGTAATTGAAAGGAAGTGAAGTCTGTGTCACCTAAAGAACTACCTGAGGAACATCAGAAGGCACAGACAAACCAGTGACCTGGTGTAACTCCTGGCAATTATCCTTCAGAGAACACAGCCTCTGGACAGGAACCAAATCATTGATGCTTTTGGTCTTAACCACAACAACAATTATGAAGTCATCAATGGTAGGTGAAAGCTTTATCTCTCTGCCTGCTTTCCCTGTTGTTTTATCTAAGCCCTAAGCTACATGTGGAGGTCTGTGAATATTTGTATTGAACAGTAGCCTAGGTTTGTGTGCGTGATATTGGTCATTCTGTATGTCATTAGTGACTGTCACAGATCAGAATGGGGCTATGTATACGTATGCCCGCGAATGTGGCAGGTTTAGCAGAGAGCCGTCACGACACATGAGCCCATAGCACCCTCATAAAAATGCCAAGCTCCCCCATAGCACCTGCAGAAAAATATCTCTGGAGCCGCCACTGGCTGCAGGTTCCTCTCGGTTGGTGACTGCTTGTGTACAGTGAGAACAGCATGCTTGGCCTCAATTGTGGGACACGCCTAACCAGGATCAGATCCAGTTGGTGCCAGTGCTTTGATCAGAGATGCCTTCAGGAGACCTTATGTTGTGGTTTGGTCTTGAAGAAGGAGTTGGAACAGAGCATACTTACCAACACCACCATTGTCTTGAGATCCTCTGTGTCAGGAGAGGAGTCCTTCTTCTTACGTTTACACGGGTTGTTGTCGTCTTTGTGTTGCGGGGAAGTCATGCGTGAGCAGCAGGGCTGGTATTAGTGGTCGATGTAGTCTTCTAAATCCTAAATCTTTGTTGGATCTGAGTACAAATACTTTTTTGCCTCTCTCTCTCTATATATATATACATACGAGGTCTGTTAGAAAAGTATCGGACCTTTTTATTTTTTGCAAAAACCTGATGGATTTGAATCACGTGTGCTTGCATGAGCCAACCTTGAACCTTCGTGCGCATGTGTGAACTTTTTCACACCTGTCAATTGCGTCATTTGCTGGTAAGCAGCCTTTGTGTGAGGACATGTGTTGTGCTCTTGGTAGATTGTCATTGCAAGGAAAATGGCGGAATGACTGGAGCAGCGCTGCATCAAATTTTTCCAGAAACTGGGTGACAGCCAGGTGGAAACCATTCGGAAGATTCAGACGGCTTTCGGTGGCTTTTCAGTCGTGTGACTATCCGAGAAATTGTGGAAGAGGTGGGCATCATTTTTCGGAGTCCAGCATGTCCTGTGAGACTTCAACACGAAGGTGCTTTTTGTCCGCCGTCAGCTTCGGCACGAATTTCACTGCCACTCTTTTCATGGGCAAATCTTCTGTCACAGTGGAATGTGCCGAAAAAGTGCTGATGTCCACCTCTTCCGCAATTTCTCGGATAGTCATACGACGGTCCCGCATCACCACAGCGTTCACTTTGGAAATGATCTGGCCATTTCTGCATGTTGATGGCCGACCGGAGCGTGGCTCGCTCTCCACCGTTGTGTGGACGTCTTTAAAACGGTTGTACCGCTCCTTAATCTGTGTGATGCCCATAGCATCGTCACAGAAAGCCGTCTGAATCTTCCAAAAGGTTTCCACCTGGCTGTCGCCCAGTTTCTGGCAAAATTTGATGCAGTAGCGCTGCTCCAGTCGTACCGCCATTTTCCTTGCAATGAAAATCCGCCAAGAGCACAACACATGTCCTCACACAAAGGCTGCTTACCAGTAAATGACGTAATCAACAGGCGTGAAAAAGTTCACGCATGCGCACGAAGGTTCAAGGTTGGCTCATGTAAGCACACGTAATTCAAATCCATCAGGTTTTTGCAAAAAATAAAAAGGTCCGATACTTTTCTAACAGACCTCGTATATATATATGTGTGTGTAATTTTTCACCAGATGTCAGTAACAACCCAAGTAATCCACACATACAAAGAAATAATGTGTGGTGCTTATGGCCAAGTGTAAACCCCTTTTAAAAGAACCCTGAAAGAAAGGTCTCTTTGTGTTCACTTTAATTCTTAGTTATAGCTTAGCTTAGCCTCTCCTCCTCATGGCTTTTGGTCCATTTCTTTTTTTTTTCATTTCATTCACCTGTTTTTCTGTTAGCCAGCCTTTGAATGGCAATGCATTTTTTTTCAAATAACTTTTAAGGCACAAGTCAAGTCATCTGAAGTTTGAAGAGTTTTTCAAAATAAGGGCAAAACTGAATTTTTGAACTGTGAGCTTCTCAGTTAACTGAATTTTTTTCCTTCACCATATTCCTGGCCAAGTCTTTGGCCTTTTTAAATTTTTGCAAATATTTTATATTGTTTTTGAAGTCACTGCAGTAATTGTCTAACAGCAGACAGAAGTCTTCTTCCTGGGTCAGTAACTTCAATGGCGCAGCAGAACTTCCATGTTTGGTCCTGCTGGGAGACACCAGGTTAATAGTAAGTCCCTTCGGCTGCTCCCTTGTTTGCACTCGGGTTCACCACAGCAAATCCAAGGTGGATCTGCATGTTGAATTGGCACAGGTTTTACGCTGGATGCCCTTCCTGATGCAACTCCACATTACATGGAGAAATGTGGCAGGAAAAATGTTGAGTTGCATTCCAAGAACACCATATCAACTGTAAAGCATGGGGGTGGAAACATCATGCTTTGGGGCTGTTTTTCTGCAAAGGGGACAGGACGACTGATCTGAGTTAAGGGAAGAATGAACGGGCCATGTATCATGAGATTTTATGCCAAAACCTCCTTCCATCAGTGAGAGCATTGAAGATGCAACGTGGCTGGGTCTTCCAGCATGACAATGATCCCAAACACGCCGCTCGGACAACGAAGGAGTGGCTCAGTAAAAAGCATTTCAAGGTCCTGGAGTGGCCTAGCCAGGCTCCAGACCTCAACCCCATAGAAAATTTGTTGAGGGAGTTGAAAGTCCATGTTGCCCAGTGACAGCCCCAAAACATCACTGCTCTAGAGGAGATCTGCATGGAGGAATGGGCCAAAATACCAGCTACAGTGTGTACAAACCTGGTGAAGACACAGGAAACGTTTGATTGCCAACAAAGGTTATGTTACAAAGTACTGAGTTAAACTTTTGTTGTTCGCCAAATACTTATTTTCCACCATAATTTACAAATAAATTCTTTCAAAATCCTACAATGTGATTTCCTGGAATTTTTTTTTTTTCATTTTGTCCCTCACAGTTAAAGTGTACCTATGATGAAAATTACAGACCTCTCTTATATTTCTAAGTAGGAGAACTTGCACAATCATGGACTGACTAAATACTTTTTTACCCCACTGTATTTAATTTGAAATCATTAACTTAGCATTTTACATACAGTGATACACTGATAAAAAAAGGCTTCTGTCAAGGATTTTATATAGTTCATGCTCTTATTATCATTTATTTTCTTTAGTTTATGCTTATATTATTATTATTTATTTTCTTATAGTTTATGCTTATTATTTTTCCTCTTTGTGAGAAGAGGAGGTTTTAGAAAGAAAGACTTGTCTGCATTCTTCATGATTGAGCAAACTATTTTTCATTTTGCCTTATCCTGCTTTGACGAGCCACAAGGCTCATGTTGCAGGAATGGAAGGTTTCAGCCATTACCTTGCTTTGCTATCACCCTCTTGCAGACATGACTCATGTGTAACCTCTCCCGACTGTCCTTGTTTGTTTTTTCTCATGTTGATGAACTAAATAAAAGGCTGGGCCAGAGGAGGAGATTTTGGGAGAGCTTTGTAGCTGAGCACTTACAAGCTGCTTCATTGTTCTCCTCCTCTGCGCAGAGCAAAAAATATATATATTTGTCTCTCTCTGACTGGTTTCTTTTCAGTGTTTGTGCCTCTCATTTCTTTAAAAACAGGGTGTAAACCCAACAGTTTTTTCTTGGCGCCCAACGTGGGGCGTCGACAGATCTTCTCGAGCGAACGGAGGAAGACACGCCGCAGACTGTGCACAGCCGATTCCACTAGAGGGATCGAAGGAAAGTCCTGAGGAGTGAATTCTCCGTCGGGTCGGTGACTATAGACGTCCACCTCCGCTCGCCGAAGTAGATTGACGACGCCTCCGAACCAAATGAGGGGCGCAACAAATTAACGTAAGTAATTACTGCCTGCCTGTGAGGAAAATATGTTGAGGAGGGGTTCGAGTCCCCATCCAGAATAAAGTGCGGGGGAGGGAGTTAGAGTCTCCGGTCCTGCCGGCACATTTGGCGGAGGGGTTCGAGTCCCCATTCAGAATAAAGTGCGGGGGAGGGAGTTAGAGTCTCCGGTCCTGCCGGCACATTTGGCGGAGGGGTTCGAGTCCCCATTCAGAATAAAGTGTGGGGGAGGGAGTTAGAGTCTCCGGTCCTGCCGGCACATTTGGCGGAGGGGTTCGAGTCCCCATTCAGAATAAAGTGCGGGGGAGGGAGTTAGAGTCGCCGGTCCTGCCGGCACATTTGGCGGAGGGGTTCGAGTCCCCATCCGGAATAAAGTGCGGGGGAGGGAGTTAGAGTCTCCGGTCCTGCCGGCACAGGTGGCGGAGGGGTTCGAGTCCCCATCCGGCTGAGAAATACAGGAGGAGTAAGAATAAATTTCAGGAGAAGCAGTTAGAGAGATGCGAATTAATTGATTATTGCAAAAGTGAAACTAAGTGTGTTTGTGGTATGAATGAGAGAAAATTCTGTTTTTGTTGTTTTGTTGTAAGGATTTTGTTGTGTTATTTATGTCTTGATATAAAATGAGTTATTATTATTATTTTTTTTTTTTTAAGATGAGGGCTTGTCTGTAATTGCAATCATTGATGAAATCTGTAATTTATTTTGTATATGTGTGAGAGTTGGAACGGTTGTGGGAGTGTGTGTGTGTGTGACAGTGTTGCACTGTATGTGTGGTATTGTTTGACTGAGTATTCCTTAGTAATGATAAAAGAATGAGACTGTGAGTGACTGAAGCACGGACAGCTTGATATCCCATTTTATCAGGGGATAAAAGTGGAGCCGTTGTCTGCAAAGTAGGTCATTTTAAGTCCATACGTATCACACTCACATATTCCCGACGAGTCTGCAAAGAGGGGGATTCCAAGGAAGGTCCGCCCCACGGGGTAGAAGCTTGACCTGAACTTTGCAGAGTGAAGGGGAATAGGTGACCAACATGGGAAACACATGCACAGAAAATAAGCCCCTATTTCAGGGTAACGAAAAATACATGCACAAATGCAATCTGGAAAATCTGAAGTACATAACTACATGGAAAAAGAAATATGGCTTTTCAGGTAAATTGGTTATGCCAGATTGTGAAGGTTTGGTGTTAAAACTTACGGCAGCAACAGCAAATAAAAAGGTAACAGGAAAGCAAGAAAAGAAGGAGAAATAGAGTGTGCAAAAGTATGGCTTAGTGAAACACAGATGAGAGTAGAGGCCATAAAGAGGAAGAAAGACCTGTGGTGACTCTAAAGGTAAATGGACAGGACATGGATTTTCTCTGTGACACAGGAGCATGTAGGACAGTGATAACAGACTGACCTCCCCGAACTAAATTTGCAAAAGAAGTCGTTTGGGTAAAATCTGCAAATGGACAGGTGAATTCAGAGAAAATATTGAAGTTTGTCAATTTTGAAGATCCTGAAACGAACCAAATTGCTTGTGTCTCTGTGGTTTATTCGCCCCATTGTCCAGTAAATTTACTGGGACAAGATTTGATGACTGCCTTATCTATAGGAGTCACACCAGCAGTAGGTGGTATGAGAGCTGTGAGACAGCTCGCTACTGTATATACAAATTTGGCCCAGGCCTGGCAGTACTCTTTGGATCTGTCGGAGTTGAGACAAACTGAACAATTATTGGAGGAAGGTCTGATGACCTGTGAAAACAGAGAACACGTAGTAATGATGTCACCAAAAGATCTACACATAACTATGCTATTCACTCCACAAAAGGATGAAAGGTATGGAGCAGGATTTCTGCAAATTCCATCAGAATTACAGACAGTAGCACACCTATACACAGACAGAAAAACCACCTCTGTGTGTAGTGTAGTGCTGACCCAAAATGCAGATAAATGGTACAGAGGAAAACCTGAGGCTGTGCCGCATATTTCACTGACAAGGGCAGACACTCAGTCCTGGAAGGACCTTGGAGGAATTGCTAAAATAGCTGAGGAAGCAACTGATTGGCATGAAGCAGATGCAGTGTCGGTGTGGGATTTCAGTCCATCCACAGGCTTGTATCGGAAATACATGTTTGTAAGTGCTTGGACGACACCGGTGATACATGAAGTAGATCTGGACGATTGAAATTTAACTCTGCCCAATTATGCCAAGCCATTCACTCTCATGGTGGACACAAAACAGGGATTCGTGTGTGCTGTCTTGCTACAACAACATGGTAATAAAAATAAACCAGTTGGCTATTATTCCAAATGTTTGGATACATTCTTATCGCCTGCTAGACAGATAGCATATACAGCAATGCTACTGTCTCAGCCACATATTACCATTGAAAGATGCAACACCTTGAATCCCGCCACGCTCCTACCTACTGAGACAGACGGTGAACCGCATGATTGTTTGGCAGACACACAGAAACAACAATTACCTCGACCAGACTTAACAGACGAACCATTTACAGATAGACTACATTACTTTGTGGATGGCTCATGTTTCAAAGATCAGAAAGGACAGACATTAACAGGCTATGCTGTTGTTCAATTACCAAATACTGTTATTGAAGCAAAACAGATTGATCATTTTAAATCAGCCCAAGCTGCAGAACTCATTGCATTAACCAGAGCTTGTATCTTGGCTAAAGGACAGAAACTGACAGTCTATACAGATAGTCAATATGCATTTTCAACAATTTGGTTCTTTGCAAAACAATGGCAACAAAGAGGTATGATAACCTCTACAGGGAAACCAGTGACACATGCAGGCCTACTCACAAATTTGCTAGAAGCAGTGACATTACCATCACACGTGGCATTATGTAAATGCGCAGCCCACACCAGAGGTACAGATTTTGTCTACAGAGGAAACTGCCTGGCAGACAAAATAGCGAAAGAAGCAGCAGCTGGTTGATATGGTACTTCTGCTATTTACACAGCTCAGACAGACAATGAACCATTAATAGATTCTGACCTTTTATTGGATATGCAAAAACAGGCACCAGCACAGGAATGACATTTGTGGTTGAAAAATGGGGCAACCCCAACACCCCAAAGGACTTTATTGTGTACATAACAAACCCATCCTACCCAAAAGCTTATTCAAAGCAGCCGCAATTGCGACGCATGGGTTAACACGTGTCGACAGGGGTGATGGTATATATGGTATTATGGTATATTTTTCCTCTTTGTGAGAAGAGGAGGTTTTAGAAAGAAAGACTTGTTGTCTGCATTCTTCATGATTGAGCAAACTATTTTTCATTTTGCCTTATCCTGCTTTGACGAGCCACAAGGCTCATGTTGCAGGAATGGAAGGTTTCAGCCGTTACCTTGCTTTGCTATCACCCTCTTGCAGACATGACTCATGTGTAACCTCTCCCGACTGTCCTTGTTTGTTTTTTCTCATGTTGATGAACTAAATAAAAGGCTGGGCCAGAGGAGGGGATTTTGGGAGAGCTTTGTAGCCGAGCACTTACAAGCTGCTTCATTGTTCTCCTCCTCTGCGCAGAGCAAAAAATATATATATATTTGTCTCTCTCTGACTGGTTTCTTTTCAGTGTTTGTGCCTCTCATTTCTTTAAAAACAGGGTGTAAACCCAACAGTTTTTGAACCATAAATTCAATTAGTCTATTGACCCTTTTACTGACCCTGCCGCCCAGTGTTCTAACAATGTGTTCTGTGTCTGTATGGAGGTGTATTTGTGCACTTGAGCCATGAACTGAATCTGCCGCTTGCAACTGTGTCGCTGTGTTCCCAACTGAGTTTGCTGGATGTGAGGAGGTTTTCAGTTCACATGGAAGCACATCTGACATGGGTGGATAATCTGAATCAGGCTCTGCAGCTAAACTGTTTAAGTCATTGCTCCTGACTGAGAGGCTGTGCTCACTTGAGGTGCACTGGATTTGATCATAAACGCACTGCTCCCTGTGGTCCAGCTCTGGAACATCTTGATTCAACTCATCTGTCTCCGACAGTAATTCACTCAGAATCTCCTGACTTGGAGCATCCTCTGAAGTGCTCATTACCCATGCGCTGGTCCTTTCCTCCACATCCTCTTCTGCAAAAAAAGTCCATGGAGTCATCTGCACATGTTCTTTCCTCTGGCTCGACATCACACAATACCCCTTCAGTGGTCTCCACAGGCAGAAAACTGATATCAAGCACCAGATTGCGATGCACTATCTTTGCATTGCTGTCACTTTTCTCCAACTTATATGTGTGAGTTCTTAGAGTTCTGTCTTTGACTGTGTATACTGTTGGACTACATTCATCAGCTAACTTCTTCTTTCCTTTTTCACCCTTGTTTGCAACAGGTACTCTGGCCCCTATGTTCAGGTGAGTGCCTTTCAGTTTTCTGTTGTAACCATTTGCTTGTTTGTCCTGTTCTTTGATGGGAATGTTTTTGAACTATTCCTACTGCTTCATGGAGATGTGACAGGAGTGTCTTCACATCGCTCTTGTGATCAGCAGCCACTGGGTCAAGCAATACCTGCTTGAACATCACATCTACAGGCAGCTTTGGAACTCGGCCGAACATAAGTTGAAACAGTGCATACCCTGTAGTTTCAGGTACTGTTGCATCATATGCAAATGTCAATGTTTGTATCTGTTGAGGCCATTTGTGTTTCTCTTTTAGAGGAAGGGATCACAGCATGCCTCCGAGCATCCGGTTGAATCTTTCAGTCCCTCTGTTTCCCATTGGATGGTATGCTGTAGTGTGTGACTAAAATAATTGACCCACTTAGTACGATCATTAAGGAGCATAACATCAGGTATGATTTAGGTGTGAGTACTGGAAGAAAAGTTGCATTGTTTCTGGATAGTCTGAGCAGTTCAGCTATGAGCTCACTTTCAAAATTGGTACCCTGATCAGAATGAATACGCTCAGGAAAACCATACAGACAGAAAATGTTATCCCACAGCTTCTTAGCCACTTGTTTAGCAGTCTGATTTGTACAAGGGAAAGCATGAGCCAACTTAGTGATCTGTCAAGAAAAGAACATCCACTGAATGCTGCTTGCTATCCTCAGCACTCCAGAAGTCCAAACACACCAGTTCCATAGGAGCATATTTTCTGATGCTTTCAAGAGGGGCTCGAGCAGGAGGGTCAGGTGTTTTGGCCAGAATACACCTTTGGCAGACTTGATGTCCTCCTTAACATCAGACTCCATTTTTGGCCAAAAGAACCGCTGCCTCCTAAGATGCAGGGTCCTGGCCTGCCCCTGATGTCCAGCAGCATCATGTATGCCATGCAATGCTTTTTCTTTGAGGCTGTCTGGCAGGATGTGTTGCAGTCTTTTCTGCTTTCTAATATGGTCATTTGTAACTCTGTAGAGGACACCGTTTTGAACCTAGAGTCTGTCCCACAGTTTGATAAGCACCATGGCTTTTGCATTAAGTTCCACTCTTTCGCGTCTGGAAGGGCGTCTCCTGCGAATGACAAAAGGCGTAATTGTGGAAATAAGGGGATCCAGTTCCTGACTGCGCTGAAGATCCAGTAGTGTGAACACAGGTAGTGTGTCTTGCCCTGGTGGTGACAGATCCTGAACAGACTGGATAAACTCCACAGCTCTCGTCTCAGCAGCAACCTCTTTTTGATCATGAACATCCAAAATAGCTTTAATAACCATAGCATCACAAGGACCTTTGAGAAGGACAGGCTGAATCATCACTGCCCCACAACTTGATTACCCGGTGACACTGAACCTTCAACCGGAAGGTATCTTGAATACCATCATGGCTGATGGCTTCAGCTTCAGCAAGAAGATGGCTGTACTGCTCTGTGATGAGCCTGTGACTGACTGTTTTTGCAAAAGGGTCTCTACTGAGTGCATCAGCCACTACATTTTTGGTGCCGGGTATATGTTTCAGATCAAATGTGTAAGGAGCGAGTTTGGATACCCAGCATTGCTGACAGGCATCAAGCTTAGGTTTTGTTATAAAATAAGTTAGAGGGTTGTTATCAGTCCACATAGTAAAAGAATGGCCTTTTAACTAGTGACTGAATTTCTCGCACACGCTCCATTTCAAAGCTAAAAACTCAAGCCTGTGAGCTGGGTATTTCTTTTGAGAACTGCTTAGAGTTTTGCTGGCAAATGCTGTGGGGCATGCTTTCCCTTCATGTGCTGGTATTTGGGACAACACAGCTCCAAGGCCTTCTAATGATGCATCAATGGAGAGAATTAGAGGCTGAGAGAAATCTGGATGTGAAAGGATGACACAGTTTAACAGAGTCTCTTTCAGGCTTCTCAGGGCTGCATCACAATCATCTGTCCAATCAGAGGGTCTGAGCTTCCTATAGGAACCACCATTGGAACTTGGCTTGACCTTTCCACATTTCTTTTGTCCAGCAGTAAGAGCAAACAATGACTTGGCCATGGAAAAGCAGTTAGGGATGAAGTGTTGGTAATAAAAAAAACATCCCATTTGATTTGATTTAGGCTCCAAAGTATGTTATTGACCCTTAATTTACATATCCAATATGGCTGTCAGTCAAAAGCTGGTGTTCCTTAAATTCATCCTCATTCTTAAAACTTTATAAAATAACATAAGAAGAAAAGCAATGAACTTAGACTGAACCCATATTACTCTGGTGTTTGTTTGGCTTGATATAGGGCCTGTGCAAATGATGTCACGAAACTTCCGGTCTGCCATGTTGGGGGACAAGCAAAAACACAACAGACACACACACTACAGCTAGCTGTGTACACACAATTGGACGCAAATCTGCAGATTTATGCGATAAAATGCCGAGTTTTTGTGGTATAATCAGCTGTAGTAATCGTAAGAACAGGGAAACTAATCACAGTTTCTTCAGGTTACCGAGAACTGTCTTCAAAGAGGTGAGAAATCTGGCTTGCACGGATAGCTAGAAGTGACCTTACATCCGAGTCCAGTTTGGCCAATCTACGGATCTGTTCAGATCATTTCATTAAAGGTCATTCTCCCTATTTAACTAGTGTGTTTTATGTACAATATTTATTTCACTTATAATTTCTAGAATATGTAAAATCGTCGTAAAATCTACATGCAGTTGAGTAACCACACACACAGCACTGTGCATGCTGTAGCTACATGTACACACAAACCCTAACCCAAACACACAAGCACATGCACCGTTCATGTTTATGCTTATCAGTAAATGAATTTTGAAAGTTAGGTGAATACAAGAATCCAGTGTAAAATTACATTACAAGCACTTTTCATTTTACACTTACTATATGTATATGTCAATTCTTTCCCATTTCAGCGCAGAATTGAATGCTCTCCTACTGTCCCTCTAGCCGCACCCATTTATCCAGACCCTAACCCTTCTTTTTTTTTATATTTAGGTTGCAACTCAGAAGATCATCAGGGCAGACAGCTAGCGGAACCTGAGCCACTTGAATGTCTCTCTTCCTCCTACCAAAAATAAATAGTTATTTTTCTTTTCATTTTATCCTTTCAGGAAAGCCAGCAGCGCTGTATGATGAAAGCAACCCAGACTGGGCCCCGTCCTTAAATCTCAGCCACGATAAAATAAAGTGTACTAATGGAGCCACACCACATTATGAAAGGAGGCTAGAGCGTGCTAAAAAAAAACCGTGAAGTGGAAGCTGCCTCAGCACTATTGGAGCTATAGCTGTTTGAAGAGTCGATGGAAATTGATGAAGTACAGTTGCTGAATGAAAAGGGAACCCAAACAGACTTGTCTGGGGATGCCATTTTAGGCATGCAAGCTGAAATAAATCAACTTTTGGATGAGAACCAGAGTCTAAAAGAAAAATGTAACAGTTATGAACTGAATGAGGAGTGCTTTAAAAGTGATGATAATCGTGTAAAATTTTACACTGGTTTGCAGAGCTATGTTTTATTGATGCATGTTTTCAACTATGTAAGCCCATTCATTAACTATACAGAAAGACGTGCTGTGACAAAATTCCAACAGGTCATGCTCACATTAATGAGACTAAGACTGAATTTGAGCACTCAAGATCTGGCCTACAGATTTTGTGTTTCTCATTCAACTGTATCAAGGACATTCAGATTTGTAATTGATGTCATGCATGCTAGACTTTGGTTTCTTGTTAAATGGCCATCAAGAGAGGAACTGAGAAAAACCATGCCTATGTGTTTTCAAGTTAACTTAGGAAAGAAGGTTGCAGTCATAATAGACTGTTTTGAGGTTTTTATTGATATACCCTCAAATCTTATGGCAAGGGCACAAACTTGGAGCTCATACAAGCATCATAACACTGTAAAATTTTTGATAGGCATCACACCTCAGGGTTTAATATCTTTTATCATGGGGAGGTTGTTGTGTGTTGGGGGTGTGGCTGGATGTTTTGGTGTTCTTTTCTTTTCTTTGCTCTTCAGGTGGCATGGAAACTGATTATTCTGTGGAGAGGGTGCTGGCTGAAGAGTCCTCACCCTCATCAACATCACGTGAAGCACCTGTGACTGGTGCTCACATGCAACCTTAAAGACTTTCAGCTGAAGCAGATAATTGGATGGCGTTCTGCATTTAAGGCATGTGTGATTCAAGCAGAACTGCCGGGAACTCGACCTTGTGATGTCCGTTTGTGAGACGCTGAGGACCGCGCCTGGGTTTGACACATCGAGCCCGTGAAGCAAGGAAGGGTGAGGACACTTGCTGTCAGCACACATTAAAGGTGATTAAGTGTTCGACTAATTGTTGATAGTAACTTGGTGTTTTGTTACGCAGTATACTGGAATTGTGATGAGAATTGTGCAGTTTGCTTCTCACTGCTGTGGCGTGCAGGATAAGTGATCCTCCACTTGTTGTGAGAAGCTGCTCATTTGCATAAAGTTAAAAAAGATACAGACCTGAATGTGTTGCTGATAGCGTGTGTCTTTTGAAAGATATTGTTGTAACTGCTGACTTACCTCACTTCTTCTTTGCTTCACAGAGAGTCGGTTTGTCGTGTCCACCTGGGGGGTGTTTGGCGGTGGTAGTGAGTCCAGGAGCGCCGGGCTTTGATCCTTACGGGCGCTGGAGAGCGTGCCAACAGTCACTCCACCAGAGGGACGCTGTTTTTGTTTTTACACCTTTTATGCACAGTGGGTGTAATAAATATATTGTTTTTGGAACCGCTTTTCTGGTTATTTGTAGCGCTGGGTTCTGTCTGACGCAGGTCCGCTCCTCAACCCGCGTCGACACATAACAGAGGTAGAGTCAGCGATAAACGTCTGACTGAAAACTGTGGTTTTTTAGACAACCTTTTGCCTGGTGACGTCGTGTTAGCTGACAGGGGTTTTGATTTCAAAGGATTCGAAGGATTCAAGGATTCAAAAGAATTTTATTGTCATATGCACAAAGGAACATGTTCCCTGCACAATGAAATGTGATTATTGCATTTATCCCATCCTAATTGCCACTTAGGAGCAGAAGTCGCCTTTAGGCGCCCGGGGACCGGGGCGCCATCAACGGCCTTGTTTGACCAAACTGGAGGGAGGAGGGGCCCAGCCCTGAACAGTCCACTGTCCACAGTCAACGTCAGAGCTGGAGAAGGTGAGGGCGGGGGGAGATGAGGGGGGTGAGGCATGAGCGTTGTTCTTCTCCAGGAGGTTTTTATTACAGCGGCCTTGAAGTGCAGCTGTGTTTTGGGAAGCCGAATGAAAATCCAGATTAGCAGACGCCTGAAAGATTCCACAGTATGAGACAAAGTGGCTTCCAATACATCTGAATTAAGAAAGGAGATGTGGTCATTACTGACGGTCAATGCGGTTTTCCAGCGCAGCAATCTTCCCGGAGATGGTATCCAACGCGCGGTTAACACCCGCCGACTGAGCTGACACTGCCCTTCCAATCGAATCAATCATGTGGGGCAGCCTGGATGGGCCAATTATTGCCGCTTCCACTTTCTTAATTTTCCGGTAAACCAGCGCTATGCCCGCTCCACACAGCAGAAACCCGGTCACCACCATGCCAAATATATACACATCTTTGATGTCCTCCACAGACAGCATGTAAAGGCACATGACCTGCCATTTCCTCCAACTGTCCATCACATAGCCCATCACATGTGTCCCGGCAGGACAGGTCGGGTCCTCCGCTCCCGAGTGTCTTGTAGACAAAATAGTGTCAATTGCGTTCAGAGACCACTTCAACAGATCCATTTTTGCTGTTTCCAGAAGAGCAAAGCTGGCAGCCTCACAGACAACACACCACAGAAGCAGGAAAGATAAGGAGGGAGGGAGAAGAGAAAAATGCGACCGTCTCGGCGGAGAGCAAGGAGGCAAAAAAAAAAAAAAGGTTAATCAGGTTCCCCTTCTCCCAATCATTCCCTTCTGTCCTGGTCAAATATTGCAGAAATAGTGTCCTACTCCTTTTGTGTCCTGGATGAATGAAAAATATTTTCCTTCCATTTTCCAGCATCTTTCACTTGTGTCCTTGTGTGTAAAACTTTTTACAACAGACTCAATTTAGTGGGACTACATGATCCAGGTACCTTGTTGTCATGACTTGTGTAACACCCTGTACAAGTCATGCAGATGTCTTGTCCTTAAAATAAAAGGCAGTTGCCCAGAATTGGGTGCTCCAAGGTGTACTTTGGGGAAATGCCAGATTTTTGGAGAGACTGCAACTGTGTGAATCATGTCACCAAGGAAAAGGAAGTTTAGAAAACTCTCCTTGTTTCTTTAAATAAAATATATTGACTGATATTTTTAATAATGATCATTTTCTGGTGTTGCAGTCTCTTTAAAATAATTTGCTGCATTAAGGATAAATTTGGTTGTGACAGTGAAGTCTTGCATGGGCTAAAAAGTCGGAGACAAACCTCATCAAGTTCCCAAAGTGAGGCACTAATTGTAAATTTTACGTATATCTGCAACAGGGAACATGCAAAGTTGGATTAAAATGGTATAACTCCATGAGAAACATGTTATGAACATAAGGCCTCAGCTTAGAAACAAAAAAGCATATATGCAAACTTGCAATAAATTTAAATAAGATTTAATTTCAAATGTAAAGCTCTTTTAATAGAAAAATAGTGAACTACATGTACAATTGTATAAACAGTGTATATAATTGAAAAAAAGTAAAAAATTACCAAAGTCAGTGTTACATGTATAACCATTAGGGAAGAACTACTAGTATTTTTGCCTTTTGATTCCAGATTTTCATAACAAATTCAAATTCAGAATAACAAAGTTGCAACATTAAATGACCTGCCAAAAAATTCAGGGTTTATGGTATTTTCACAAAATCTGCACCATCTAACATGCATAAAGAAGTACCTCATACATGTAAATAAGAAAATTACCAGTGACTCTTGAGCAAAAATTACCACTTAAAACACCACATACATTGTAGTACATTCAGAAGAATTACTGCTCAGAACCAACTGTTTTCCTTTTTTTCGTTCCGGTTTTCTTGTTCTCTGACCAGGGTCTTTTGCGACATTCTGGACAAAGCCAAGAGGCTTTTTTTTTTGGAGGGCCCTTGAGTTTCAAGCAAGTCAGATGGAATTTCTGAATTGCTACACATGATCAGTTTTTCCCTACCATCATCATTTGTTTTACAATACCACCATACCTTTGGTACAAAGTCACCAGTGTCAGGACTGTCAGGAGAGCTAATACTAGGCCTAGGAGTAGTTGGTGTTAATCTGCTAACCAGTGGTGCCCTGGAGTAGAATTTGCCATCCAATTCAGGAAGAAGCACCTTCTCAAAAAAATCAGTAGCCTTACTTAAAACCTCAGACCAGAACTCCTCATCAGCAAAATGGTCACTTTGTGAAATCCTCTTTCTGACCACACAACAAAATCACAAAAATCTTTCTTACACAGAAAAAGCTGGGCCTGAACCTAATAATAATAGGGGTGCTTCATGTCTAGGGTGTAAAGTCCAGGCTCTGCTTCAACCAAACAGGCATGCTGAGTGGCTTCCTTGTCTTTCACACACAAAGGACACTTAACCTCTAACACACCAGTGCCACAACATGAACATGAAACAACCCCATCAGGTGAAGTTCCAAGGAATGGATACTTTGGGTCAATTACCAAACCAGACTGCACACACTCAAACTCATCACGTTCTAATTTCTGATGGAAAATATAATCTGCCCTAGCAGTATCTTCATGCTGACAGCCCCACAATGTAGCTCTACTCTGAAATTTTACCGCATCTGGATAACAAATCTGCTTGATAAGGCTGGCAGAAGGCCTGTCAATGTCGGTGTGGCAGACTAACTTCATTTTTGAGGCGGTTATCCTGCCAGCACAATACCACAGTGTACAGTCAGCCTGATTACGGGTGTTTTCTTCGATAATGTCAGCCTCTTTTTGTGTCAATGAAATATCAATGTCACGACATGCATGCAACAACCTATCATAGCTAGCACTGCACAGTTCTTCATTCCTCAGCTCAGTAAGGGGCCTAAGAAACTCGTCCCTTGCTACCTTTGGTACGAGGGTAGGCTGAAACATTCTAAGGCTCACTATGTTGCAGTTAATGCATTAACTGTATCATAGTGAGCCTTGGAACTTTTCAGCCTACCCTTGTACATAGTTTTCATTGTATGGTTCAGTTACTGTCAATATACAAGAATTTGCCCGAATTTTGTCAAGGCCTTGCAAAAAATCGTCTATCTCTTGATCTCCTGGAGGTGCAATTTCCTTCCTATTTACAGGAACTGGGCTGATGATGGTTGGTTTTTCAGTGACCGTGTCTGCAGAATCAATTAAGCAATCCAATTTCTTTTTTTTTTTGATTAGGCGATGTAAAGTAAATCGCATACGCTGGTTCATATGACACTTTCTTTACACCAGACAGAAGCAACCAGTAGGCCTTTTCCTGGGTGACTGTTTTCTTTTCCCTTAAACGTACATCTGTCTCCACCCAGAAGAGTGTTTCTGACACGTGGGTGCAGGTATTACCCAAACCAGCTTTACAGTTGCAGTTAGCAGTGCACACAGCTCCACTTTTCTCTGCTATGACCCATGGCTTGGTGGCTGTATCATTCATACTTTGGGAATGGAGAACCTGAAAAAAAAAAACCAGAGAAAGAGATAATGAAGTTCATACAGGTCAAAATAATAAATAGGGGTACAAGCAGATTTCCTGAAAATAAAAATGTTCCTGTAATTAAAAGTATTCAAAATTAATATACAAAATCTGAATTAGCCCTGGAGTTGGAAATGGAATTAGATCTACATGTCATTTAAGCCAATCAATCAATCAATCAATCAATCAATCAATTTTTTTATATAGCACCAAGTCACAACAAACAGTTGCCCCAAGGCGCTTTATATTGTAAGGCAAGGCCATACAATAATTATGTAAAACCCCAATGGTCAAAACGACCCCCTGTGAGCAAGCACTTGGCTTACAACTACCCTTTCAAGAATTTTGCGGGTGTTGTCACAGGTGAGGTTGTAATTTCCCCAATGTTTCCAGGTAGGCATTATCATTCTGCAAACATCATGTCTTGGTAATGCTGGAAAAACAGCTTCTTTTTCCCAAAATCCTGCTCGATAGCCCAGTAGTACTCTACATCCCCATGAGCAATACCAGGCTGGCTCGCCAGGTTCAGGTCTTATCCAAGTGCAGCCTACTTCTCTTCGCTCTTTTTGTTTTAACCGTAAGATGGTTGCCACGATGATCTCTTTATCCCTCACTTGTAGGTCTTGAAGGATTTCTGCTCCGGTGGTCAGGTTGTGATTGGTAGTGACGGTTGGAAATTCTCCACTGTTGTTCAAGTATTGCAGCCACTTGTTCTTCTGCATGTGCTGAGTTAGGTTCTTCATCTTTGCCCATTTTTCTGTAGAATTCTGGTCCCATATCATGTAGGTGTTTCTTGATTCAACTCCCCAACATGTCTGTTGAAAAGTTTTAGTTGTTGCGTACTGGACCCTGATATGGGTTAAGGTCCAGGGCGTACTACCATAATGGTATAGGATAGCCAGAAGTACAGCAATGCCGACTAATAATGCTGTAAGTCGGGCCATCCAACTCCAACATTGGAGGCACTTTTTCTTCCACGGCCAGCTTTGTTGCTGCTGTTGCTGCTGCCTTATTCCAACATTTTCGTAGTAGAATTCACTTGGTACTGGTGGCAGCGGCTCCTGCCCTCGAGGTTGTTGCAGTAGCGGCATTTCTATGCCAGATTCTCTTTCTCTTGGTCTGTCGTTGATCCTTCGAGGTTGCGTGATGATCACGTTGTCTTCCTGTGGTTCTCCCATCTCGGAGATAGATGATCTTTGGTGCTGTTGTTTGTCTCATGTTCTCACCAGGGACACTTGATGCTCGTTGCTGAAGAAGAGTGTTTAACAAGGGAGATGGCCATGGGAGTCTAATATCCAGTCCTCGCCACGCCCATTGCCAAGTGACAACTGTCACTTCCTTCATTTCAGGCGGTGGTCCCTGGGGTGTGAAGAAACATTGTGAAGATGCAGGATTCAATTCTCTACGTAGGTGCAAGATGTCCTCATAGGCATTCCAATATGCCGCTCCATTGTAGAGATACTGTGCTATCACAGAGTACAGAGGAGTTGATCTTCGAAATAATCCTCTTCCCGACTTTATGCCAAGTCATATCAGTACAGCCTTTGGGGGTTGCCAAAGCCCCACTAGTGCTCTGGTTCGCCATCCACTTCTAATAGGCAGAATACTTCCACCTTTTTCGATGTCAACGTACTGTACTGTCGTACATATTGGCAAAGTTTGATTCTCAATCAAATAAAAAGCTGATTGTGCTTCTTTTTTCTGAAGTCTTTTAAACATGTAGGGACTACTGGTCCAAATCTGGAAAGATCCGAGCCAAATATCCACATACATTCCTTGTAATGGATCGACATAATTAGGTCCCCATCTTATTTTAAATCTGTAGCCCCTTTTCTGTATATACACCACGTTCAAGATGCAGGGGTATATGTTTGGACACCGAGGAATTGGGTAAAACTTCCATCCGACCCCGGGGCAATTCCAGTGTTGTCCAACTTTTTCCACGATAGGTTCTAGAGGAGTATATATTCCAGGCGCTGTAAGGTCAGCAGTTCTTGTATATGAGTCATTATCTACAAAATATCCTCCTGTTCCCAGCAACCATCCTTTTTCTTTGTAATCCTTTTGCGGCCAGCTTAAACATATTTTCTTGTAGGGTAATTCCAAATATGGTATAAGTCCTTTCGGCCCGGAGCGTAGACTATTTACATTATTTTCATCCAATTTGAAAGTCCGCAGCATGATTCAGAGTGAATCGTTACTCTGCCATCGGTCTCCTTCTTTTCTTGCCAAGATACACCACCATAGGAGCCAGGCGTTGTCTCTTAATAATATGAGTGTAGATGGGAGATGGGGGTTCAAGTTCTGAATCCATTCCTCTCCACGCCCATTTCCACATCGTAACAATCACTCTGTCAGGTTTAGGGAGGGGTCCCTCAGGGACTCTCTGTGTTCGATTTGGGGGCACATAGCTCCATAAATCTTGCCAAGACTGCCAAAACTTATATCCAGAATATCTGGATTGGGTTAGGGCCACATAAAGGGGAACTGTAGGCTTGTCCTCTTGATCCGTAGGCTCAATTTGAAGCTGAATCTTCATTGCCTGATTACAGTTCCAGATCCCTCTTTTGTAGAGGAAGATGAAGTGTTGGTTTTCAAAAATTGGTGGTACGGTTGGGGGCATGAAGCCCTCACAGTCCAGAGTTTTTTCAACAATTCTCAAATTTAATGTCTGGTTATCTAATACGGGATATCTGGGGTCTTGCTGTCGTCTGTCCAATTGACGTTTCATGCTGGGGCTTGTCGTCCAGATCAAGTACTGGTTAAGGTATATTTCAACGTAGACTCCTTACCAGAACTTGCAGCCAAACTACTATGGTATTCTGTCTCATGTAAGCTTACATAAATTTTATGCGCCACGCATTGATCAATTTTGTCAAAATCATCCTGAGGTACTGACCTTAGCTCATCAGGTTTTGGTAGTTTCTGCACATAAAAATTTGCTTTATATGGACCTTTCAAACTATGCCCAGTCCACATGTATCCCTTTGGAAAATTCCCCTCGAAGTATCTCAGCGAAACGTTCCAGACCCACGGAAAGGTGTCGTTAAGCCAATCATCATGTTTTGCCTCTTGTATTTGTCTCCAAACAATCCTGTCTATCAAATCAGTAACTGGTGTAAGCACCATGTAATTTTGAGATTTACATCCAATAGGTCGATTACAATAACATCTATCTAATTTTGCTATTTTTTCTTTTACACAATAATCATTAAGCTCCTTCCATCTCTTTCTAACTTCATTATTATTCATTTTAACTTTTGGTTCTAATACTCGCTGTGTATCTTGTGTTGGCGATGCAGGGAGTAGGTTAGTTCCTCTCTGCGTTGGGGATATCTTTGTGGATCCCACCGATCCTTCTGGTGAGATGACGGTTGGTATTCCTGTCCCCATGTCGGTAACGTTGTTCAACGGAGGGATTATTGTAGATGTAGTATCCCTTTTCGGCACTTTGCTGCGGGTGTTGTCACAGGTGAGGTTGTAATTTCCCCAATGTTTCCAGGTAGGCATTATCATTCTGCAAACATCATGTCTTGGTAATGCTGGAAAAACAGCTTCTTTTTCCCAATATCCTGCTCGATAGCCCAGTAGTACTCTACATCCCCATGAGCAATACCAGGCTGGCTCGCCAGGTTCAGGTCTTATCCAAGTGCAGCCTACTTCTCTTCGCTCTTTTTGTTTTAACCGTAAGATGGTTGCCACGATGATCTCTTTATCCCTCACTTGTAGGTCTTGAAGGATTTCTGCTCCGGTGGTCAGGTTGTGATTGGTAGTGACGGTTGGAAATTCTCCACTGTTGTTCAAGTATTGCAGCCACTTGTTCTTCTGCATGTGCTGAGTTAGGTTCTTCATCTTTGCCCATTTTTCTGTAGAATTCTGGTCCCATATCATGTAGGTGTTTCTTGATTCAACTCCCCAACATGTCTGTTGAAAAGTTTTAGTTGTTGCGTACTGGACCCTGATATGGGTTAAGGTCCAGGGCGTACTACCATAATGGTATAGGATAGCCAGAAGTACAGCAATGCCGACTAATAATGCTGTAAGTCGGGCCATCCAACTCCAACATTGGAGGCACTTTTTCTTCCACGGCCAGCTTTGTTGCTGCTGTTGCTGCTGCCTTATTCCAACATTTTCGTAGTAGAATTCACTTGGTACTGGTGGCAGCGGCTCCTGCCCTCGAGGTTGTTGCAGTAGCGGCATTTCTATGCCAGATTCTCTTTCTCTTGGTCTGTCGTTGATCCTTCGAGGTTGCGTGATGATCACGTTGTCTTCCTGTGGTTCTCCCATCTCGGAGATAGATGATTTTTGGTGCTGTTGTTTGTCTCATGTTCTCACCAGGGACACTTGATGCTTGTTGCTGAAGAAGAGTGTTTAACAAGGGAGATGGCCATGGGAGTCTAATATCCAGTCCTCGCCACGCCCATTGCCAAGTGACAACTGTCACTTCCTTCATTTCAGGCGGTGGTCCCTGGGGTGTGAAGAAACATTGTGAAGATGCAGGATTCAATTCTCTACGTAGGTGCAAGATGTCCTCATAGGCATTCCAATATGCCGCTCCATTGTAGAGATACTGTGCTATCACAGAGTACAGAGGAGTTGATCTTCGAAATAATCCTCTTCCCGACTTTATGCCAAGTCATATCAGTACAGCCTTTGGGGGTTGCCAAAGCCCCACTAGTGCTCTGGTTCGCCATCCACTTCTAATAGGCAGAATACTTCCACCTTTTTCGATGTCAACGTACTGTACTGTCGTACATATTGGCAAAGTTTGATTCTCAATCAAATAAAAAGCTGATTGTGCTTCTTTTTTCTGAAGTCTTTTAAACATGTAGGGACTACTGGTCCAAATCTGGAAAGATCCGAGCCAAATATCCACATACATTCCTTGTAATGGATTGACATAATTAGGTCCCCATCTTATTTTAAATCTGTAGCCCCTTTTCTGTATATACACCACGTTCAAGATGCAGGGGTATATGTTTGGACACCGGGGAATTGGGTAAAACTTCCATCCGACCCCGGGGCAATTCCAGTGTTGTCCAACTTTTTCCACGATAGGTTCTAGAGGAGTATATATTCCAGGCGCTGTAAGGTCAGCAGTTCTTGTATATGAGTCATTATCTACAAAATATCCTCCTGTTCCCAGCAACCATCCTTTTTCTTTGTAATCCTTTTGCGGCCAGCTTAAACATATTTTCTTGTAGGGTAATTCCAAATATGGTATAAGTCCTTTCGGCCCGGAGCGTAGACTATTTACATTATTTTCATCCAATTTGAAAGTCCGCAGCATGATTCAGAGTGAATCGTTACTCTGCCATCGGTCTCCTTCTTTTCTTGCCAAGATACACCACCATAGGAGCCAGGCGTTGTCTCTTAATAATATGAGTGTAGATGGGAGATGGGGGTTCAAGTTCTGAATCCATTCCTCTCCACGCCCATTTCCACATCGTAACAATCACTCTGTCAGGTTTAGGGAGGGGTCCCTCAGGGACTCTCTGTGTTCGATTTGGGGGCACATAGCTCCATAAATCTTGCCAAGACTGCCAAAACTTATATCCAGAATATCTGGATTGGGTTAGGGCCACATAAAGGGGAACTGTAGGCTTGTCCTCTTGATCCGTAGGCTCAATTTGAAGCTGAATCTTCATTGCCTGATTACAGTTCCAGATCCCTCTTTTGTAGAGGAAGATGAAGTGTTGGTTTTCAAAAATTGGTGGTACGGTTGGGGGCATGAAGCCCTCACAGTCCAGAGTTTTTTCAACAATTCTCAAATTTAATGTCTGGTTATCTAATACGGGATATCTGGGGTCTTGCTGTCGTCTGTCCAATTGACGTTTCATGCTGGGGCTTGTCGTCCAGATCAAGTACTGGTTAAGGTATATTTCAACGTAGACTCCTTACCAGAACTTGCAGCCAAACTACTATGGTATTCTGTCTCATGTAAGCTTACATAAATTTTATGCGCCACGCATTGATCAATTTTGTCAAAATCATCCTGAGGTACTGACCTTAGCTCATCAGGTTTTGGTAGTTTCTGCACATAAAAATTTGCTTTATATGGACCTTTCAAACTATGCCCAGTCCACATGTATCCCTTTGGAAAATTCCCCTCGAAGTGTCTCAGCGAAACGTTCCAGACCCACGGAAAGGTGTCGTTAAGCCAATCATCATGTTTTGCCTCTTGTATTTGTCTCCAAACAATCCTGTCTATCAAATCAGTAACTGGTGTAAGCACCATGTAATTTTGAGATTTACATCCAATAGGTCGATTCCAATAACATCTATCTAATTTTGCTATTTTTTCTTTTACACAATAATCATTAAGCTCCTTCCATCTCTTTCTAACTTCATTATTATTCATTTTAACTTTTGGTTCTAATACTCGCTGTGTATCTTGTGTTGGCGATGCAGGGAGTAGGTTAGTTCCTCTCTGCGTTGGGGATATCTTTGTGGATCCCACCGATCCTTCTGGTGAGATGACGGTTGGTATTCCTGTCCCCATGTCGGTAACGTTGTTCAACGGAGGGATTATTGTAGATGTAGTATCCCTTTTCGGCACTCTGCTGCGGGTGTTGTCACAGGTGAGGTTGTAATTTCCCCAATGTTTCCAGGTAGGCATTATCATTCTGCAAACATCATGTCTTGGTAATGCTGGAAAAACAGCTTCTTTTTCCCAATATCCTGCTCGATAGCCCAGTAGTACTCTACATCCCCATGAGCAATACCAGGCTGGCTCGCCAGGTTCAGGTCTTATCCAAGTGCAGCCTACTTCTCTTCGCTCTTTTTGTTTTAACCGTAAGATGGTTGCCACGATGATCTCTTTATCCCTCACTTGTAGGTCTTGAAGGATTTCTGCTCCGGTGGTCAGGTTGTGATTGGTAGTGACGGTTGGAAATTCTCCACTGTTGTTCAAGTATTGCAGCCACTTGTTCTTCTGCATGTGCTGAGTTAGGTTCTTCATCTTTGCCCATTTTTCTGTAGAATTCTGGTCCCATATCATGTAGGTGTTTCTTGATTCAACTCCCCAACATGTCTGTTGAAAAGTTTTAGTTGTTGCGTACTGGACCCTGATATGGGTTAAGGTCCAGGGCGTACTACCATAATGGTATAGGATAGCCAGAAGTACAGCAATGCCGACTAATAATGCTGTAAGTCGGGCCATCCAACTCCAACATTGGAGGCACTTTTTCTTCCACGGCCAGCTTTGTTGCTGCTGTTGCTGCTGCCTTATTCCAACATTTTCGTAGTAGAATTCACTTGGTACTGGTGGCAGCGGCTCCTGCCCTCGAGGTTGTTGCAGTAGCGGCATTTCTATGCCAGATTCTCTTTCTCTTGGTCTGTCGTTGATCCTTCGAGGTTGCGTGATGATCACGTTGTCTTCCTGTGGTTCTCCCATCTCGGAGATAGATGATTTTTGGTGCTGTTGTTTGTCTCATGTTCTCACCAGGGACACTTGATGCTCGTTGCTGAAGAAGAGTGTTTAACAAGGGAGATGGCCATGGGAGTCTAATATCCAGTCCTCGCCACGCCCATTGCCAAGTGACAACTGTCACTTCCTTCATTTCAGGCGGTGGTCCCTGGGGTGTGAAGAAACATTGTGAAGATGCAGGATTCAATTCTCTACGTAGGTGCAAGATGTCCTCATAGGCATTCCAATATGCCGCTCCATTGTAGAGATACTGTGCTATCACAGAGTACAGAGGAGTTGATCTTCGAAATAATCCTCTTCCCGACTTTATGCCAAGTCATATCAGTACAGCCTTTGGGGGTTGCCAAAGCCCCACTAGTGCTCTGGTTCGCCATCCACTTCTAATAGGCAGAATACTTCCACCTTTTTCGATGTCAACGTACTGTACTGTCGTACATATTGGCAAAGTTTGATTCTCAATCAAATAAAAAGCTGATTGTGCTTCTTTTTTCTGAAGTCTTTTAAACATGTAGGGACTACTGGTCCAAATCTGGAAAGATCCGAGCCAAATATCCACATACATTCCTTGTAATGGATCGACATAATTAGGTCCACATCTTATTTTAAATCTGTAGCCCCTTTTCTGTATATACACCACGTTCAAGATGCAGGGGTATATGTTTGGACACCGGGGAATTGGGTAAAACTTCCATCCGACACCGGGGCAATTCCAGTGTTGTCCAACTTTTTCCACGATAGGTTCTAGAGGAGTATATATTCCAGGCGCTGTAAGGTCAGCAGTTCTTGTATATGAGTCATTATCTACAAAATATCCTCCTGTTCCCAGCAACCATCCTTTTTCTTTGTAATCCTTTTGCGGCCAGCTTAAACATATTTTCTTGTAGGGTAATTCCAAATATGGTATAAGTCCTTTCGGCCCGGAGCGTAGACTATTTACATTATTTTCATCCAATTTGAAAGTCCGCAGCATGATTCAGAGTGAATCGTTACTCTGCCATCGGTCTCCTTCTTTTCTTGCCAAGATACACCACCATAGGAGCCAGGCGTTGTCTCTTAATAATATGAGTGTAGATGGGAGATGGGGGTTCAAGTTCTGAATCCATTCCTCTCCACGCCCATTTCCACATCGTAACAATCACTCTGTCAGTTTTAGGGAGGGGTCCCTCAGGGACTCTCTGTGTTCGATTTGGGGGCACATAGCTCCATAAATCTTGCCAAGACTGCCAAAACTTATATCCAGAATATCTGGATTGGGTTAGGGCCACATAAAGGGGAACTGTAGGCTTGTCCTCTTGATCCGTAGGCTCAATTTGAAGCTGAATCTTCATTGCCTGATTACAGTTCCAGATCCCTCTTTTGTAGAGGAAGATGAAGTGTTGGTTTTCAAAAATTGGTGGTACGGTTGGGGGCATGAAGCCCTCACAGTCCAGAGTTTTTTCAACAATTCTCAAATTTAATGTCTGGTTATCTAATACGGGATATCTGGGGTCTTGCTGTCGTCTGTCCAATTGACGTTTCATGCTGGGGCTTGTCGTCCAGATCAAGTACTGGTTAAGGTATATTTCAACGTAGACTCCTTGGAGTGGCTCCACGTAATTAATCCCCCATCTCACTGTGAATCTTAGGCCCTTGATTTGTAGGTAAACCACATTAAATATCCATGGGTATGTATCTGGACAACTTGGAATCGGGTGGGACATCTTTCGACGTCCGTATATATACCAATATCGCAGACTTTGATCGCTCAGCACTCGGTCAGAAAGTATTTTCTGTCCTGTTGTGTCTGTGAATACGGCATCTCTTTTATATTCATAGTGTGAGACAAAATATCCTTTAGATGCTAGTTTCCAGTTTTCTTCTTCAAAATCTTTTTCTGGCCAATGTAGGTATAATTTTTCAGCACCGAGGATATGTTGTATGTAGGGTCCAAATCTTCCTCGATTATTAATAACGGGTACTCTATTTACACTTGGTCCTTGCGACATTTTGCAAACAGCCGCTTCTTCTTACTTCTTCCTTGTCCCGCGGAAGATGGAGGGAAACATCCAGCAATTCCGAGACTTTCTTGATTTTTCCTCACCTTGAGTCGTTTGGTCTGACTGCTGCTGTTCCTCCAGGAGTTCAACGCGTGCTCCGACAGAATAAACCCCCACATAGGGAACCAGCACCATCAGCACTGTGAGCCGCACCTTAATAGTTTGGTCCGGCCTACTAGGAGTGTCCGCTCTGCTAGCCACTCCCCCTCTAGATTGTATCCTCCTCTTCCTCACCCATTCCTCGGGTGTCACGTGGTACACTGCTGACTTCTTCTTTGGTTTTGCTGCTTTATTTGCCTAGGCGTCTAATCCAGTGGTAAAATAAAACATAAGGGTTTCTCTCCCCCCTTTTTCTTGTGGCACCTCTTCTGCATCTTCCAGTAGAATTTCTGGGTTTTTTAGAACTTCCTCTATCAATTTTGCCCAAGTTGTCAATTCCCAGGGGCCGATCCATCCTTCTTCTTGGGCTTTTTGCTGTTGATCATCGGTCAGTCCTTCCATCATGTCTGTATATCCGGGTCGCTCCGGATCTCTGTATACTCTGAACACAAGTGGAATTTGTACTGCATCTATTGGAGGGTCATAAGCTTGTCCGTACTCTGGACCCTGGGACCAATTTTGCTGTATAGCTTCATGCAACAAAGACGGCTTTCGTTCACTACCTCCTGCAGCTTGGTCACTTCCTCCTGCTCCAGTTGTGTCCAACATCAGATAGACACTTGGGGCCGTTGGACTCACGTCACCGCCGCCTTGATTCCCCTCAGCTTGATCAGGCGCAGTTGTTGCTGCAGGATTAGCCCAGCAGGTTTCATTGGTGTGACAGGTCCTCAGAGAGTCTAAAAACCTTCTCACTTGCCATCCTTCTGCTTTTACCACATGCAGTAGTCTTCCCATATGAGTTCTTGCTTTACACACCAGGCAATATTCAATGTT